>NC_045766.1:35258215-35562104 GCF_008692025.1 Phocoena sinus
CCCAAACCTATTATAGTATGCCTGGCTTAGAGTGGGCAACTTTAAATATCTAAGTAAATGTCTGAATAAATAATGAAATTTGTTAATTTTCAGGTACCTATGGGATACTCAGATGAATTTGTAGTAAGAATCTTTCAATATATCTCTGAAACTTAGGAAAAACATTCTGGATATATAATGGGCAAATAACCAAAAAGTAGACCAAGGACAACAACTTAGGAAATAGTGACTATTAAAGGAGTGAGGAAATGGACTAGAAGACCGTAGGCTAAAGAAAGAGGTCGAGAAGCAATGGCAGCAATAGAGGAGAGAATGCTATGATAGAGGCCCCCCAAAAGCAAGTATTAAGGAGAAAATTATCACCATTATCAAATGCCAAGGAGGGGTCAAGTAACATAAGGACCCCAGGCACTTCAGTATACGTAGGACATCCAGCAAGTCTGGAAACCAAGATATTATTATTTTATTGTATTGCAATATAATCCCAATAAGCTATTTATTATGTATAGTAACCTGTGTTTATAGACACTCTGTACACCCTGGCTTTAGGAATTTTGAGGTCACTCTTTGTAAGGAGGCAACATCTTGAGAGAGAATGGGGTAAGGAATAAAGAGAGCACAAGGAAGTATGTACATGTGGCCCTTGTTTGTTCAGTGTTTTGTTGGGAAGGAAGGAGAGAACCAGGGCAGGAGAAAGCGAGATGTAGACTCCAAGGAAGTGTGTGGCTTGGTGGCCGTGTTACGTCAGGCAGCGCTGCATGTGCCAGCTGAGCCTGGCTCCCAGCTGCTGCTCTACTTACTCGTTCTTCACAAAGGCATGCTTGTTGATGGTCTCCACAACATCTCTGAAGAGGATCTTTGAAGTGAGCGTGTAACCGTGGTGTACGACCGGCTCTCCGTCGGGGCCATCCCAACAGTCAACTGCCAAAAACAGAATGTCACATCAACAACCCAACGTTTCTGGTGTGTCCTGATAGTTCTGGAAATAGCAGACAAGTATTAAGTTTATTGTTTGAGCTTATACGTATTATGATCATGACAAAGATGACAGACCGAAATGAGTGTTCTGGCATATTTATCAGGATAAGGAATTAGAGATTATAAATGATTTACTGCAAGTAAATCTGCTTAGAGTTAACAAAGAGGTCATATACACAAGCAGCTTAGCCTTTACCAAGAACTCTCATTAGAAACTGCTCTAAATCCAACCGAGTACGCCTGAGCATAGTGATATTTCTTAACAGGTTGTTTCTCTATTTTACTTCTTATTCAGTTTACTAGAGTCTTTTAATGTTTCAATGACCCTCTCAAATCAGTAACAGGGTTTTTCATCATTGTCCTCCTAAACTCGTTATGTTTCCATTAGATTTATTTCCATTTGATTAATTTGACAGTAGTTCTAAAATAGCATTGACTTCTTAACTTCGAATCTTCAGGCCCTGCTAAGATTTATGTGCATATGGGCAAATGATTTAATAATTTAAAGTATTGCTTCCCCATCCATAAAAGGAGCACTAAGAACAGGACTTGAATCATAAGTTTGAGTGATTTATAAGTACATGAAAAGTTGATTATAAACCTGCATGGCACACAGTAATCATTATTGTTATTAATACTATTGATACTGTTATGTGTATGGACAACCTCACTGACTCCCAGCTGGAGAAAGACAACAGCTTCCTCACCATCCTCCCCAACTTAGAGTTTGCCTTCCCTTGTTTTACACTTTGCCACCAGACTAATTTCTCAAAACACTGCTTTCTCCATGTCACTACTTTGCTCAAAAGCCTACTCAGTGCATAACATAGCATCCAACCCATAGTATGTACTAAATAGGTCTATGTTAAATTTATTAACAAACAACTTACAGCAGCTCCTGTCTGCTTAACCCCAGGGTCCCTATCTCTGGCACTAGAGACTGGCTAGCCATTCAACTAAGCCTGTTTTCTCTCTCGTCCTAGCTCACAGCTAGACTACAGTTCCCAGCCTTCCCTTTCAGCAGGACATGGCCATTGAAATGTGGGCAGAAATGATGTGCACCACTTCCAGGTCTGCTTTATGAAACCCTGCCCTCATAGTAATCCGTGCCCTCTCTTCTGCTGTGAGTTTGGAAGTCATGTGCTGAAGATGGCACAGACACAGAAGGAAAGAGCCTGTACCCCTAAATCACTACTTGAAAGAGTCACCCGTTAAGAACAGCTATTTCAGACTTCACATAAGAAATAAACTTCAGTTGTTTTAGGGCACAGAGATTTAGGCTTAACTGTTAAAGAAACTAGTTAATTAATACCTTAGTTCCTGTTTGATAAGTCAAACTTATTTTCTCCTACTTCCAACCTCACAGACTTATTCTTCCAGTTAGGCAAGGTTCCTCACATATGATCCTACTTCCATGCCTTTGCTTCTTTCATTTAAGGTCAACTGAAGTGCCCTCTTTCACTTTGCTTAACTCAATCTCACCCAAGGGTCAAATCCTTGATTAAGGATTTAGATCCTAAACCAGGATCCCCCATAGAATTTTGCCAGCTCTCATGACATTGCCCTTCCTTATGACAGGGCGTCACAAATTCAAATACCAACAAGAACCTAGCAGGTCACATAAATAAATGTAGCAGCCCAACAGGAAATGTGTGTCTAAATGAGGTAACTATTTCTCACTATCAGTCAATCATTCCAAAGTAGGAATAAGGACCCAGTTACCAGATCTGAGAAAAGTCAAAGGTCTCTTTCCTCTCTCTTTCTGTCTCTCTCTCTCTAGATAGATGAGAGTTGGGGGGGGGAGGGTTTCTGTTCCCTAATTAATACAGTTACATATATCAATTAAATACTGCCTATTAAAATATCCTTGGGGGGGAATGGAAAAAGGAAAAGGAGAAAGTACTTTCAAGGTTAAAACCATAGGAATACTGGAAACAAAGTTTAGGAACAAATATTTTGGGATGCTATCATACAGTGTTATACTGTTCCTTTGGGCCTGTAAATGAGGTCAAACATAAAAAGGCATCTTCTCAGGAAAGAGGCTTCATCCCTCTTTTGACATGTGTTTGACATTCTTTAATTTGTCTTTGGATATAAGCATGAAAAGAATAAACAGATGTTTCAAAAGCATGTAACTTAAACAATATACCCCAATTTATACCCCATTTTGGAAGAAAAAGAGCTTAGGAGGGTTTCTCATAAATGAGCTAATATATTTTCAAAAAGAATGCAAAGTAGATGAGGCAATGCTACAGCTGACTTGATGATCATGTACATGTAAAAATATCTCTTCATAAGAAACTACTTTGGTAATGAAAGAAGGAGCCCTTTTGCTAACATTTATAACACAGGCAGAATATGCATAGTTGAGGATGGTTCTCCTAACGTTCACTTTTTAGGTCTATTTTATCACTTGTCTGTTAAATGAGGATAGCAACATCCCCAAATGGTGCTGCCATCTGAGCACGTGGCATCCATAGTCAAGTTCAAATGGCCATGAAGAGCTCCTGTAAGAGCTAGTGCTATGATGAGAATGTTGGCAAAGTAGAAATCCTCTAACCAATTTCCTAGCCACAAAATAGCCGGGCCCATTTTTTCAATCAGACCACATATTAGAAGCCCCCAAAAGCACCCTGACAAACAGCTGGTCAGATCTGAAGGCCAGCTGAGAGACTAACATGACAGCTTTTCATAGTGGAACTCAAAATGTTTCACCCTGATAATGCTCCCAGAGATAACAGGAAAAGTTGTAAACCAATTACAACAGCAATAAAACGTCAGTTCCATAATGAAAGTGAAAATCCCCTGGACAGAACATCCATATTTATAAAGCAACTAGGGCTGAAAATCAAGGGAAAGGAAAGGCCATGTAAAAAATGTCATCAATCTGATTTGCTGGCAAACCCACTTCACCAACAAAAGACTTACTCGTCTTCCCCAAGACACCATATATATCCTGACCGAGGACATTGTTGCAGCTGAACTAATGGAGATGGAAAACACAGTATTATCAAAATAGAAGCTTGAAAGTGGAGAGATTCTTCAGGTCACAATACCATGAAAGAACTGTCCAGAATCATTACTCTCCATCTCTAAGAACTATACTTGGCAAAAGCTGCTTCAGAAAATTATCTGTGGGACCTGAAATTTTTAATCCATGAACTGCTACATTCTATAAATCAGGTGCTTTAATTCCTAGCTGCAGCTGTTTAAGAATAAAAACAACTTCATCCAGAAGCAAGGTAGATAAAGCACCACTGGGTGTATATAGATTGGTGCCTCCAGGTCCAAGCTTGAAATGTAAACTAAGATCTTCAAATTACAGGGCTGACAAAAATTGTCAGGAGAGCACAAAAAATCACGTTATCAAGTTCTAAAGTCTTCAAGAACATCTAGATATTTAGATGCCAAGCCTAATCACAAGTCAAGCAAATGCCTCCTGTTAAAGCCAACCTCCTCTCTGTACTGTGCACTGTTCTTCCTAGTCTTCTTTATGTGACCAGATGGCCCTTATTTGATCCCTCGCTTGGGTTGGTCATGTCATTCAATGCGTGTTCTTCCAAAAACCCCAAAGGCTTCCTGGAGAAGCAAAGTGGGGGAGTCAGACAACTTGCGTTCGAATACCAGCTTCCAAGCTTACTAGCTATGGGACCTTGAGCCACCAACCCTACCCCAAATTGGGGTGCCTTCTTAAGGAGATTATTCCATCTTCCTTAGTGTTGTAAGAATTAAAGAACGATGTATGGAAAGCACTTAACCAGAACCTAGCCCACAAAAGGGGACGAAATCATGGTGGTTTCCCTGTTCCCTCCCAGTATATTCAAAGCCAAGGTGACAACCATCGTTTCAGACAGGAAATAGAGCAAGTACAAAGCTGACCAAGTCTCCTAGATAAACACAGTATAATGCTTCTTCTCAACAAAACCTTCCAGAAATAGCAGCTTGACTTTCACTGTCCAGTCATAGATTATTCCAATAGTAAAACTTCAAGCCAAACAACAGAGGCGAAGTTTGCTGATGCAGGCTTGGCAAGGGAGATATTTGAGAGATTGCACGTCCTTTGAAATTATATACAAGCTGTGCATCTTCTCAGTTTGTGTGAATGTATGGAGCAAGCAACACCTTTTACACAAGGAGGGCAAAGATCAATAGCTTCTATCACTTTGGTGACTGGCAAAGAGGAAGAAAGAAGGTAAAAGGGAAGGCCCATGTTCAATGTCATCTGCTGCACACAATTTCTAAAAGCTAATTTTAAAATTAAAAGATCCCTGAAAAAGCTAAAACTAAAAATTATTTGTGTCTTACTATAAATTATCTTAATCAGATAACTTTCCTTCTTAATAGCCCAAGGAATGCCAGAGAGTTAGAAGATCTGATTGAGTAAGGAGTTGATCATTAGCACATGGTTAAGCTTGGGTAGGACACTGATTTTGGACAGAGAAATCAAAAAAGAAATGATTGGGCACCTGAAAGACCTGAAAAGCAAAGGAAACAGTACAGGGCACAGAAGTAACAAAATTGCAAAACTGCCTGGAGTTGACTTTCACTTCATGGAGTCACCAGAAGTCATTTTCCGTATTTGGCCTCCAAGAAAATGCCACCATTTAAAATGATAGGCAACCATCACTCTGAAGCCAATAAGGGTGTGGGCCCTGGCATCTCTATGCATGACAGACTTGTAAAACTGCTTGAGTGCTGAGTGAACAAATGGTTGAATAATGGCTGAGAACAGAATGTCACCTCAAGACCTTCTGTTGCTCGAAAGGTTTTCCTTTATGCTAATATTTTATAAGCATCTTCATTATCCAGTTGCTTAAGCTACTCAATTATCAGTCACTACTGTCAGTAGGTGTTCTCTGCATCTACTGCAAAAATGCCATGTCTTAAATCATACACTTCCAGAGTGCTAAATTGGTAGTGGTCCTAATGGTTCTGTATGCAGATTGTTTTTAATACCTGTCCATTTTCAAAATATGTCAATTTGCCTTTATAACATTACTACTACTATTACTGTAACATTACATCTGCTACTTTTGTAGCAGAAAATTCTTCAAGCCAGAAACTCTCTGACAAAGAAGCGTTCCTCTACTCACCAGTATTATCTCACTGCCCTACTGCTTTACTCATCTCCCTACACTATTCCACCACCCCAAGAACAACTCGCTACCTACTGCTGACTCCCGTATGCTCCCACCAAAAAGCGATTCCCCTTTGCTCCATGGAATCTCCATTCCAGTGTAAACAAACCCCCTTTCATCATCAGACTAACAAACCCCCTTTCATCATCAGACTCTCTAACAAACCCCATTTCATCATTAGACTCTGGAATTCTTCCTCAACCTCCTTATCTTGGTTAACAACCAGTTTACCTGGGAGGATACTACTTCCTTTCTCCACAGATGCTTTTTTTGTATAAATCACAAAATGAGTATGCTACTTTTAAACAACTGTTGTTCTACATTCATTTTTTAAAAATCTCCCCACTTTTAAACCTCACTCTATCCATCTCTGTCTTCCTGGCATCTTCCAAGTGCCTTTTCCGTAGCATTCTTCTTCTACCTAAGTGTGTGGTTTACAGTTTTTAATATCCAATTTTTGATCTTTTAATTTTTTAGCTTTGAATCTCCCTGTCAGCATCCTTTGACTTAAAAGTCCATGTGGGCAATCTACCCAAGCACTTAACCTTGACCTCAATGCCAACAGCTCCTTGCTTCACTCTAATCATGCTCACCCACCACACGCCCTGCATATACTCATTACCTCAACTATACCCAAAATCCCACCTTGTGAGAATAATTCTCTGTTCTTGTTTACGGTATGCGTGATGCCGACATTCTCAGTATTTCTGTTTCTTTGAGTCTTCTAGTTTCTTAACCTCATTTTGTGGCCCCTTCATTTCCTTTCCTAGTTCATGGACCTACTGTCACTTACTTAAAAGAGCTCTCACCAACATCTTGAAGATATTTTATACGACCTGGAAATCCAGAGGCTTGGATCAATTCTAGAATCTGTCTTCACTGCTCCTATACCTAGTCTGTTGGGAATGGGGTGGGGAGCAGTCTGAGCATGCAGATTTTGTCTAACAAAAAGACTGTTCTGTTAAAGACTGTTTTTTGAAATTAGCTAGGCCTTCCCCAATTTATCTTGTCAACTCCTTACTCATTATTTGCTGATCTTTTTAAGCCTCCCATCCCCCAGCCAACCTCCACCCACTCTACACTTAGTGGATGGTGTTCTCTCCTACTATCCTGAGAAAAGAGAGGGTAACAGGCATGAACCATTTTAAAATTTCTTGTCCCCTACCCCATCTAAAAGCAAAATGAATGAATCCTCATTTCCCCCTCTTCCAAGTCTCAAAACCTCCCCAACCCTGTATCAAGTCTTCCCCTAATGCAGAAAAATGCCAAGTGACTAGCTCACAGCAGATTATCTACCTGACCTTTCCACTGAAAGGCCACCAAAACTATATAGCAAAAGACACTAATAACCTCCCAGCTGTCAAATGCAACCAGACTGGACACTTAGTCTTTATTTTACTTTTCTATTGCATGGGACATTTTTGACCATTTCATCCCTTAGGTCCAAGTGACTGCTTTGTGTTAGTTGTCTTCGTCAGTTCCCCTTGTTCTTTCTGCTTCGAAAGGTTGGAATGCATAAGTCCTCAGGCCTTGTTCTCTTTGCCACTCCTCTAAGTGATCTTGTCCACTGTGATGTACATTTACACACGAAGGTCTCTGTAAGTGATCTTGTACGCTAACACACAGAAAACTCGGAATTGTGGAATCTTTATCTTTTCTGGATCCTTCTGTTGAGTTCACATATTGTTATTTAATTGACTAATAAAAATGTCCACGTACATATTACAAAGTCACTATAAACTCAACCGATGGAAAGCTGAACTCATTAATGCTCAGTCCCCACAGTAGATGATGGCTCTATCATTCATTCCAGCTCTCCCCTTCAAGCCTTACATCCTTTACTTTGCTCACCAGGTCCTGTAAGTTTACTTCTTTAATATCTGTATAAGCATCTCTCTCACCTAGTCTGTTCTTATGATCCTTCTTTCAATCATTTCAATAGCCTTCCCACCATTCTCCTTGCTCTAGTTTCACCTCCCTTCCCCCACCACAAACATACATCTTAAAGAAAAATTATCTTTCTACACTGCTGCCCAAGCAATCTTTCTAAACCGCAAGTCTGACCGTATCACCCTAGGTATTAAAACAATCCACCGGACTCTCGTTACCAAAAGCTAAAGCTGAAATTCCTTATCACAGCACTCAGAACCCTTTATCGCTGACCCAAGTCTACCTTCCAGGCTGATTTCTCATCATATTTTACGTCACCCCTCACTTTCTGTATCACCTCTCAACCACGTTTGATTCAACTGGTGGAATTCTCACACCATACTATGATTTTTACCGTCCACCCCTTCCAATGACTGTGAGTGCCTGAAAGATAGAAGCCACGTCTTACATCTGTGTCCTAACCCCCAGGAACCTCCTAGAAATTTAATAAGTGTTCGCTGATTGATAGACCATGAAGTACCTTAAAAATAAATATTTATCCTGAACCATCTTTACCATTGTTTAATCAAAAAAAAAAATCTTTCTAGGAAAAACTTTCACATTCATCACAATTTTTCAGCACCTGAAGGTGTGCCTCCCAAATGCTAGTACACATCTCTCTCCCTGTTTGAAGTGTCAGGAGGAACCGGAGAGGATTATGAGTTAAGAATAACTTTACAGTGAGTGGGAAAATAGTTCTGATTAGCATGAGTGCATTTTGTTAGGTCTCCATTATTTACACTAGACGCGCCTGACTAAAGCACGTGTGCGCCCACACACACTCGTGCTCAAAGCACGCACCTTCCACGCAGCGACAGCCCTCCTGCAGCACCCGTGCATACATGTCCACTTTGGACTGAGACAGGAGCTGGTCCCCGGTCAGGTATGTATTGTGGGAGGAAGCGATGTAGTAGTGGCACAGGGGCTGGTCCATGTCCTGGTACACTTCATGGTGCAGTGGGTTAAATATGTCACAAGCAGGACTACGCATGAAGTTCGTGAAGCCTTTGGAAATGAGAGAGAGTGAAGTACTATAGCTTTGAAGCATATATACTTAACCAACTCTAACAAGGGCAAAAGAGATCAAAGTTTGTTCATACTGATTACCTCATTTACCTTCAGGACAGCCTTTGCAGGGAATACCGGGGCAATGAGAGATGTGCTTCAGATCAAATAGACAGTGTCAAAAACTGAAATATGGCTTTGGGGAGTAGCAGTTTAAATATAACCTACAGAAAAACAGACTTTTTAAGAGTTTTGATTGAGGGAGGGAGGGGGCTTATTGCAAAGGTCTTCAGTAACTGCTGAACTCAAGCTATGATTATTCAGTGTGACCTAATGGGTGGCTCATACAGTGTTCAAGCCATATTTATCCTAAGTGATATACTGATCAACAGCACCCTGATAGGTTATTAAGTTGATTTGAAAAATAGTACTGTCAGCGCCATAGCTGAGGTAACAGGTCAGAAGTTAGGCACAGCTTAAAATCAGGGTATGATTATTTGACTATGAAACTGGTTTGGCAAGATGCTACTAATGGCTAGCACATTTGAGAAATGTGAAAAAGTATTTCAAGATTATGTAGAAAACCTTATCAGTTTTTCAAAAACATAGTACCTGGGTAGGAAAGGCATTCATTAACATATTAACAGATATGTGAATGTCCTACAAGTACCTACATGGAATGATTAATAGGGTAAATTATTTCAAGTCTTCAAGAATCCTGTGGTAAAACTACTGGTAAATATCCTCTGAAACTCTGGAGAATTTCTTCATGCTCATCTTTATGGCCATAACTTAGAAATCAGGCTTAACTCCATCTTTTAAGGCCCCACCAAAGAAAAGATTCATTTATTGGTAAAGAAAGGTCCAAATTAGTTTATCTTCTTTGGTTGTTTTTAAAATAGCTTTTAATTATATAAATATTAAATAATTTCTCTTCGTTTTAATTAGCCTCTATCCCTGGAAGTAAACATACAATATCATACCCCTTTGTCCACACTAAGCCTGTTTGGGAGAATAGGAGGCCAACAATCAAAATTGGTAAGATAAGCCATGGTATCATATGCTCTTGCAGGAAGTGGGATGCCCCAGTAGTTTTTTTATTAAGATTATCTATTCTGCCTGGGGACGTGTTCTCTTTTGGAGAGCAGCCTACAGATTTCTTTCCCTACATATTTTAAATACATATGACTTATAGATACATGTAGCTATATTCATGTCATATCATTTATACGTAATATCCTAGGAGCTAGATTCTAAATATATATTCAGAATCTAATATATATAACTGTGGGCAAGTTACTTTTTTCTTTTCTTAAAAAATTTATTCATTCATTCATCTATTTTTGGCTGCATTGGGTCCTCATCGCTGGGTGCGGGCCCTCTCTAGTTGCAGAGAGCGGGGGCCACTCCTCATTGTGGTGCGTCAGCAGCCTCTCCCATTGTGAAGTACGGGCTCCAGGCGCACGGGCCCCAGCAGTTGTGGCACACAGGTTCAGTAGCCGTGGTGCAAGGGCCTAGCCACTCCAGTGCATGTGGGATCCCCCAGACCAGGGCTCCAACCCATGACCCCTGCATTGGCAGGCGGACTCTCAACCACTGCACCAGCAGGGAAGTCCCAAATTACTTAATTTCTTTAAGCCTCACTTTCTTCAATTATAAAATGAGATAGTCATATTAACAAAATTTGTGGTCCCTACAACCTCTCTACCACTACCAACTAGGGAAAACAAATTAGTTGCCAACATTTAAAAAAAGAAAACAAAAAAACATGTTTACTTATTTTAGGGCCAAATTTCCCATCATGAGATTATCTGGTTGAAACTATTTCTAAAAATTAACCATTTGAGAAAAGTCAAAATATTTCTTGGCATCTATCATACACAGTGGCATCAAGTTGACTTGCTTGAGTGGAAAATGCTACTGTCCTTGCAAAAGTAAAAGAAACAGCAAAATCATGGCATCTGTTTTGTAGGAAAATATGTGTGTAGCGGGTTTTATTTGAATCATCTGTAATTCCAAGGTTATCTCCCTACTTCTTTTCCCAAAAATTTTGCTAAAATGTAACTTAGCAAACTAAACTGAGAAATGAGAAATTAAGGATATTGGTTATTTTACCTTCTATGCCAAGGACATTTTTTGCCTTATTTTCTTCAGAAACTTCAAATTTTCTTATGACGTCAATACAATAGTCTGTTGTCACATTCGTCATCTAAACAAAACAGAACAATAGTACAGTACCTGCAATTTCATGAGATATGTTCCTCTATGCTAAAAGGGCATACTGATTTTTTTAAGCATTCGTGATACAGTGCAAAATGGTTAAATGAGCCATATTTGAGGTTACTAGTGTCATAACTACTTAACCTTTGGAAAATGATCATGATCTCAGTATTCCTTGTATCTTTCAGATTTAATCAGTGAAAACAGTCCTTCAACTACTAGACAAATATTTTCTATGAAGCAACAAGATTAATAAAACCAAGTCAATAATCACTGCAAATGCATTGTCAAGCATCCACTCACTGTAAGCTAGTAGTTATCTGCAAAAGTAATGCTTTCTACACAAACACTGAGGTTTGCTAGTCATAAATTGTATGCGAAAAGAAAATGACTCTCTACCAAAGAACCGTATGCTAGGTAAATCCACCTGTGTGTTTATAGGTACAGATCCTTCAACCGATTCATGAGAGCAGTCGGCCATGGTGACTCAAGAATGCAAAGGTTAGCAAAAGAAAACAAAAAGGTAGGTAAGAATTCTGGAGTGAGAATTCTTGTATTCAAATCAGCTGGCTCATACTATTAACAGTGTGGTCTTAAATAAGTCACTCACCTTCTCTGTGGCTACCTTATAACGTAGTTGTGGGGATTAAATGGATTAATATTTGTAAGAAAAATGTATGGTACCAAAAAAGCAGTATATGCTAACAGTACTGAGTTAGTCTCAAGTTTGCTGCATGTACATTTCATGCTTAGTATCACTGGGAAAAGCAAACTCTTTGAGAATAATTTCTTTAATACTAATAAAGGATAAAATATTTTTATCAAAAATTCATTCAGCCCCAAAATCTCACAATGATATTTAAATATACTAATAAGCACCAGAGAGCAGACAGCAGAAGCAAGAAGAACTAAAATCTTGCAGCCTGTGGAACGAAAACCACATTCACAGAAAGACAGACAAAATGAAAAGGCAGAGGACTATGTACCAGATGAAGGAACAAGATAAAACTCCAGAAAAGCAACTAAATGAAATGGAGAAAGGTAATCTTCCAGAAAAAGAATTCAGAATAATGATAGTGAAGATGATCCAGGATACTGGAAAAAGAATGGAGTCAAAGATCGAAAAGATGCAAGACATGTTTAACAAAGACCTAGAAGAATTAAAGAACACCTAAAAGAAGTAAAGAACAAACAGAGATGAACAATACAATAACTAAAATGAAAAACAGAAGGTATTTCTACTTTTTTTTTAATTCTAGAAGGAATCAATAGCAGAATAACTGAGGCAGAAAACGGATAAGTGACCTGGAAGACAGAATGGAAGAATTCACTGCCGCGGAAAACAATACAGAAAAATGAATGAAAGGAAATGAAGACAGCCTAAGAGACCTCTGGGACAACATTAAATGCACCAACATTTATATTATAGGGGTCTGAGAAGGAGAAGAGAGAGAGAAAGAACCTAGAGAAAATATTTGAAATGATTATACTTGAAAACTTCCCTAGCATGGGAAAGGAAATAGCCACCCAAGTCCAGGAAGCACAGAGAGTCCCAGGCAGAATAAACCCAAGGAGAAACACAGTGAGACACATAGTAATCAAACTGACAAAAATTAAAGACAAAGAAAAATTATTAAAAGCAACAAGGAAAAAAACAACAAATAACATAAAAGGGAACTCCCATAAGGTTAAGAGCTGATTTCTCAGCAGAAACTACAAGCCAGAAGGGAGTGGCACAATATATTTACAGTGATGAAAAGGAAGAAACTACAATCAAGATTACTCTACCCGGCAAGGATCTCATTCAGATTCGATGGAGAAATCAAAAGTTTTACAGACAAGCAAAAGCTAAGAGAATTCAGCACCACCAAACCAGCTCTACAACAAATGCTAAAGGAAATTCTCTAAGTGGGAAACACAAGAGAAGAAAAGAACCTACAAAAAGAAACCCTAAACAATTAAGAAAATGGGAATAGGAACATACATATCAATAATTACCTGAAATGTGAACGGACTAAATGCTCCAACCAAAAGACACAGGCTTGTTGAATGGATACAAAAGCAAGACCCATATATATGCTGTCTACAAGAGACCCACTTCAGACCTAGGGACACACACAGACTGAAAATGAGGGGATGGAAAAAGATATTACATGAAAATGGAAATCAAAAGGAAGCTGGAGTAGCAATACTCATAACAGATAAAATAGACTTGAAAATAAAAAATGCTGCAAGAGACAGGAAGGACACTACATAATGATCAAGGGATCAGTCCAAGAAGAAGATATAACAATTATAAATATATATGCACCCAACATAGGAGCACCTCAATACATAATGCAAATGCTAACAGCTATAAAAGAGGAAACCGACAGTAACAGAATAATAGTGGGGGACTTTAACACCTCACCTACACCAATGGACAGATCATCCAGACAGAAAATTAATAAGGAAACACAAGCTTTAAATGACACAAGAGACCAGATAGATTTAATTGATATTTATAGCACATTCCATCTGAAAACAGCAGATTACACTTTCTTCTCAAGTGCACATGGAACATTCTTCAGGATATATCACATCTTGGATCATAAATCAAGCCTCAGTAAATTTAAGAAAACGGAAATCACACCAAGCATCCTTTTTGACGACAACACTATGAGATTAGAAATCAATTACAAGGAAAAAAAATAAAAAGGAAAAAACACAAACACATGGAGGATAAACAATACATTACTAAATAACCAAGAGATCACTGAAGAAATCAGAGGAAATCAAAAAGTACCTAGAGACAAATTACAATGAGAACATGACGACCTAAAACCTATGGGATGCAGAAAAAGCAGTGCTAAGAGGGAAGTTTATAGCAATACATTCCTACCTCAAGAAGCAAGAAAAATCTCAAATAAACAATCTAAACTTACACCTAAAGAAACCAGAGAAAGAACAAACAAAACCGAAAGTTAGTAGAAGAAATCATAAATATCATCGCAGAAATAAATGAAATAGGAAAAAGAAAAACATTGCAAAGATCAATAAAACTAAAAGGTGGTTCTTTCAGAAGATAAACAAAATTGATAAACCTTTAGCCAGACTCATCAAAAAAATGAGGGAGAGGACTCAAATCAATAAAATTAGAAATGAAAAGGAGAAGTTACAGTGGACACCGGAGAAACACAAAGCATCATAAGAGACTACTACAAGCAGCTCTATGCCAATAAAATGGACAACCTGGAAGAAATGCACAAATTCTTAGAAAGGTATATAACCTTCCAAGACTGAACCAGGAAGAAATAGAAAATATGAACAATCCAGTCACAAGTAATGAAACTGGAACTGTGATTAAAAATCTTCCAACAAGGCTTCCCTGGTGGCGCAGTGGTTGAGAGTCACCTACTGATGCTGGGGCCACAGGTTTGTGCTCCGGTCCGGGAAGATCCCACATGCCACGGAGTGGCTGGGCCCGTGAGCCATGGCCGCTGAGCCAGCGTATCCAGAGCCTATGCTCCACAACGGGAGAGGCCACAACACTGAGAGGCCCACATACCGCAAAAAAACAAAACAAAAAAATCTTCCAACAAACAAAGGCCCAGGACCAGATGGCTTCACAGGGGAATTCTATCAAACATTTAGAGAAGAGCTAACACCCATCCTTCTCAAACTCTTACCAAAAATTGCAGAGGAAGGAACACTCCCAAACTCATTCTATGAGGCCACCATCACCAAAACTAGACAAAGATACCAAAACCAGACAAAGATACCACAGATAAAGAAAATTATAAACCAATATCACTGATGAACAGATGCAAAAATCTTCAACAAAATACTAGCAAACAGAGCCCAACAACATGTTAAAAGGATCATATACCATGATCAAGTGGGATTTATCCCAGCAATGCAAGGATTCTTCAGTATATGCAAATCAACCAATGCGATACACTATATTAATAAGTTGAAGAATAAAACCCATATGATCATCTCAATAGACACAGGAAAATCTTCTGACAATATTCAACACCGATTTCTGATAAAAACTCTCCAGAAAGTGGGCAGAGAGGGAACCTACCTCAACATAATAAAGGCCATATACGACAAACCCACAGCAAACACCAATCTCAATGGTGAAAAAAATGAAAGCATTTCCTCTAAGATCAGGAACAAGACAAGGATGTCCACTCTTACCACTTTTATTCAACATAGTTTTGGAAGTCCTAGCCACAGCAGTCAGAGAAGAAAAAGAAATAAAAGGAATACAAATTGGAAAAGAAGAAGTAAAATTGTCACTGTTTGTAGATGACATGATACTATACATAGAAAATCCTGAAGATGCCAGCAGAAAACTACTAGAGCTAATCAATGAATTTGGTAAGTTGCAGGATACAAAATCAATGCACAGAAGTCTCTTGCATTCCTATACACTAACAACGAAAGATCAGAAAGAGAAATTAAGGAAACAATCCCATTCACCACTGCAACAAAAAGAATAAAATACCTAGGAATAAACCTACCTAAGGAGGTAAAAGACCTATATGCAGAAAGCTATAAGACACTGATGAAAGAAATTAAAGATGACACAAACAGATGGAGAGATATACCACGTTCTTGGATTGGAAGAATCAATATTGTGAAAATGACTATACTACCCAAAGCAATCTACAGATTCAATGCAATCCCTGTCAAATTACTAATGGCATTTTTTACAGAACTGGAACAAAAAATCTTAAAATTTGTATGAAGATACAAAGGACCCCAAATAGCCAGAGCAATCCTGTGGGAAAAAAACGGAGCTGGAGGAATGAGACTCCCTGACTTCAGACTATGCTACAATATGGTACAAAGCTACAGTAATCAAGACAATATGGTACTGGCACAAAAACAGAAATATATATCAGTGGAACAGGATAGAAAGCCCAGAGGTAAACCCACACACATATGGACAACTAATCTATGACAAAGGAGGCAAGGATATACAATGGAGAAAAGACAGTCTCTTCAATAAGTGGTGCTGGGAAAACTGGACAGCCACATGTACAAGTATGAAATTACAACACACCCTAACACCATATACAAAAATAAACTCAAAATGGATTAAAGACCTAAATGTAAGACCGGACACTATAAACCTTTTACAGTAAAACATAGGAAGAACACTCTTTGACATAAATCACAGCAACATTTTTTTGATCCACCTCCTAGAGAAATGGAAATAAAAACAAAAATAAACAAATGGGACTGAGTGAAACTTAAAAGCTTTTGCACAGCAAAGGAAACTATAAACAAGATGAAAAGACAATCCTCAGAATGGGAGAAAACATTTGCAAACTAATCAATGGACAAAGGATTAATCTCCAAAATATATAAACAGCTCATGCAGTTCAATATTAAAAAAACAAACAATCCAATCCAAAAATGGGCAGAAGACCTAAATAGACATTTCTCCAAAGACATATAGATGGCCAAGAGGCACATGAAAAGCTGCTCAACATCACTAATTATTAGAGAAATGCAAATCATAACTACAATGAGGTATCACCTCACACCAGTCAGAATGGGCATCATCGGGCTTCCCTGGTGGCGCAGTGGTTAAGAATCCGCCTGCCAATGCAGAGGACACGGGTTTGAGCCCTGGTACGGGAAGACCCCACATGCCGTGGAGTAACTAAGCCCGTGCACCACAACTACTGAGCCTGTGCTCTAGAGCCCACAAGCCACAACTCCTGAAGCCCACGAGCCACAACTACTGAAGCCCACGCACCTAGAGCCCGTGCTCTGCAACGAGAAGCCACTGCAATGAGAAGCCCGCGCATCGCAACGAAGAGTAGCCCCTGCTCCCTGCAACTAGAGAAAGCCCACATGCAGCAACGAAGACCCAACGCAGCCAAAAATAATAAATAAATAAAAATTAAATAAATTAATTTAAAACAATAGAATTGGCATCATCAGAAAATCTACAAACAACAAGTGTGGAGTGGGTGTGGAGAAAAGGGAACCCTCTTGCACTGTTGGTGAAAATGTAAATTGATACAGACACTGTGGAGAACAGTATGGAGGTTCCTTAAAAAACTAAAAATAGAACTACCATACGACCCAGCAATCCCACTACTGGGCATATACCCTGAGAAAACCATAATTCAAAAAGAGTCATGTACCAAAATGTTCATTGCAGCACTATTTACAATAGCCAGGTCATGGAAGCAACTTAAATGCCCATCGACAGACGGATGGATAAAGAAGATGTGGTACATATGTACGATGGAATGTTACTCAGCCATAAAAAGGAATGAAACTGGGTCATTTGTCGAGATGTGGATGGACCTAGAGACTGTCATACAGAGTGAAGTAAGTCAGAAAGAGAAAAACAAATATCATATATTAATGCATATACGTGGAACCTAGAAAAATTGTACAGATGAAAAGGCAGAAATAGAGACACAGATGTAGAAAAAATGTATGGACACCAAGGGGGGAAAGTGGGGGTGGGAGTGGGGTGGTGGGATGAATTGGGAGATTGGGATTGACATGTACACACTGATGTGTATAAAATAGACAGTAAGAACCTGCTGTATTAAAAAATTTTTTTAATAAAAAAAGATCAATAAATAAATATACTAATGAATAATGATAGAGGAAGCTAACTTGGGAGCTAGTATTTTATATTTCAATGATATTCTCAAAAATTCCATCATCTCTTAGGTTCAATACCTATGCTTTAGTGAAATCTAATTCAAACTGTCTATTTAATAGCATTTAACTTATTGCAGGGGGAAAAAAAGCTCTGTTATGCAACCATTTTTTGCATGTTTGAAAGAGCACAGAATGCTTTTTTCCCCCTAAAATTAGCTGCATAATGGCTAACACATTCTTTGAGTAAATTTTATAACCTTTACTCCATGCAGAGGCCTACATTACCAGACACCACCCGAAAATACCATAAATAAATGAAACCATGCTACCTGCGAGGAAGTCAACTGACCAAGTCTGGCTTTAAGCAGCTCATTAATTTGTCTGCTATAAGCTAGAGAGGCTTATCACGTGCAGTCTAAAAGATAAATAATTTCTCACAAAATAGAACCAAATTGATAAAAATTGTATGTGCCATTGGAAGACTGAATTCACATTGCAATTATTTGGTTTACGAGGTCATTTGTTCAGAGATGTTGGGGACTTGCACTAGACTCAGGTAGTCTACCAGAAGACAATGAGATCTAAAAAAATTCAAGCAAACAAACAAAAAAAACCCCGGCCTCCTGGGATGGAGCTAATTGCCGATGAGAACATGTTACTAGCTCAAAATACAAAGCAGAATGTGTTAACAAAAATCATCATATTTTAAAAGTATTCATTAAATTGATGAAAATATCAGTAGGCATTCTAGGAAGCCCAAAATTTCCAGGGCACCACGTAAAAATTAATGGGAGCTAATCCAAAATTCAAGTATTGAGGATTAACTCAGTGAAATACATTAAAACCTCATAACAATGAGAATTGAAATGTAAGTCAATCTGCTCTCCATCCCTGCTTTCATTTAATTAACTTCCCAATAGCAAAATCTTGCATTTTACACAATTGACTTTTTCGGACCTCACTTTGAAAGTTACATTGGGATTTTACTGCATGAATGAAGGTTTAACATAGTTTAGTTTAGCTCTTTATTGTTCTTTTTCCCCTTGTTTTGCTTTCTATTTGATATGGCTGATAAGATGAAATAGAAACATTTTCTCCCTGTTTCCCATGGAGTTTACTTGAAAGTCTTGTTTGCTATCAATATCTGAGCCACTCACTGTCTCTTAATACTAGTGATTGTTTTTTCTATACAGAGCAATTTGTGCTAAAAGAAGAACTTGAGGAAAACTTGATTACGTTTATATAATGTAGTCAATGTTATACAGTTTATAAAAAGTTTTTACATCCATAATCTTAAACAGTTCTTATAAACTTAGTATCTTTATCCCCATCCTGTAGGTAGGAAAACTGACACTGAGAATGGTTATCACAACCAAAGTCATAAAATCATTAAAAGGCAGCACCAAAGTTCAAATTTCAACCTTCTCAATTCAACTCCAAAGCTTTTTCTTTTACCTTGTATCTACTGTCTGGGTGTTTTCTTTATTTCTACTAAGAAATTGAAATATTTACTTTTAAAAGTGATTTTTTTTTCAGTATAGCTGAAACTCCTGGCTCTTAACTTTTGAAATTTTTGCAACTTTCAAATCAGTTGTCATAATTTGACCTCTTTGATGATTCCAGATTGGAATGACTCCCAAACCACACGAAACACAAAATCATAATATAATTTGCAAAGAATTTTAAGGTTCCTAAACTCTTTTCCATTTATTTTTACCGAAGTAACATATCCATAATTAAGTCAGTCAAAACAGAGACGCTTATGACTAAAAGCAGAATTCCCCCTTTATACGCAGAGCCACTGTCCAGAGGTAATAATGCCAACATCTCTAGATATTTCTTGTGGAATGAGTCTTTATACTCCTAATTATTATGTTAATGATGTTATTTTATATTTCATACACTTTAAATATTATCTCTTAACTTTTTATTGTTTTTAAATAAAGACAACTCTTCTGGGCCAGCAAAACTAACTTTCGCCCTCTATCAATCCTCCCAATACAGTTATATCTTAACTTTTATTAAACTACAATTCAGTGTGTAAATTGTCCTGAATACGTAAATGTTAACATTAGGTCTATTGTATAATCTGATTGTGTTTCTATTCTTACAGAATTTTCTTCTGATTTAACTGCTGGAATTCCCATCCATTCATTTAATTTGTAATGTCCCTATCACAAATTCTTCCCAATGACTCTAATGGTCTCTCGGTATAATTTTCCACATCAAAGGCAAGAGGGAATCCATGAATTCCATTTTTTCCACTATAAAAATCCTCCTTTTTCCAGGCTGGTTAAGTTCTAAAATTTCACTCAGTTTTTTGTCCCAATTTCATTCTGTCACTCTTATCAAAGAGCACTTGAGAGGTAAATTATTTATTTCTTGCACATATTTTTGTGTGTGTTTTTTATTCTGTGCCCACATTTGGTTGACAAATTGACCAGGTAGAAAGTTCTAGGTCGGAAATCATTGCTTCATGCTTTTTGGCTTCCAGAGTTGCTGTTGAGAAGTCTGATGCCATTCTGATTCCAATCCTTTTTACAGGACCTGTCTTTGTTCATTAATTTGATAAGGCTTTTTCCCCCCCTTTCTGCAAGTCTTTAGGGTTTCATTTTATCCCTGGCATTGCAAAATTTCACTTTGATTTGTCTCTGCGTGGATCTTTTCTACCTTCACTGTGTTTGGCACTCAGTGGACCCTACCAATTTAGACATTCCTCCCTTTGGGCTCTAATCATTTTTTGTATTACTTATTTGATAATATCCTCCCTTCTATTTTTTCTTATCTTTTTCTGTAACTCCTGTTATTCAGATAGCGGACCTTCAGGATCGATCTACTAATGTCCTTATGTTTTTTCCATTTCCTTCCTGTTTGTTCTCCTTTGGGGACAATTTTCTCAACTTTATCTTCTAAGCCAACTAATGAATTTAGTTCTCTGCTCTCTTCTTCCTCTGAATCTTCTTTTCTCGTAGCATCTTTCTCTTGCTTCATGGCTGAAATTTTTTTAATCGCTCTGCTGTATTAATGTCAGTTTTTAAAGTTTCCTTATCCCTGCATTGCCTCTATTTCCTCCAAGTTTCTTGATTCTATTTGTTTGCCTTTGTCTCTTTTTTATAGCGAAGAATTTCCTCAAACGTGGTAAGCCTTGGTTATTTAAAACCCATTTTTTAAATTGACTATTTAAAAACCTATTTCAAACTAAGGCAAGAAAAAATTGGCTGGAAGCTCTGTATCCATGAGCAGAGCTTACTGACTAGTGGGCTTCACTGTAGAATTCTCTGGCTGGACTCAGGAAATTTCTGATGTAAATATCTTTAGGGGTTTTTCTTCCTTTGGGTTGGTGTGTTAGTTTCCTAGGGCTGCTATAATAAAGTACCACAAACTCAGGGCTGAAAACAACAGAAACTTATTCTCTCTCAGTCCTGGAGGACAGAAGTCCAAAATCAAGCTGCTAAAAGGGATGATTCCCTCTGGAGACCTGGACGGAGAATCTATTCCATACCTCTCCCCTTGCTTCTGATGGCTGCTGGCAAATCTTGGCATTCCTTGGCTTGGAGCTTCATAACTACAATCTCTGCTTCCATCTTCACACAGCCACCTTCCCTCTGTGTGTCTGTGTCCTCTTTTCTGTTGCTTATAAGAACACTCATCATTGGATTTAGGGTCCACACAAAATGTAGGATAATTTCATCTTAACATCCTTAAGTACATCTACAAAGACCCTACTTCCAAATAAGGTCACATTTACGGATACTGGGAGTTAGGACTTGGACATATCTTTTCAGGCTACTATTCAGCCCACTATAGTCTGTAATATGCCTCCAAGGAAAATTTTCCAATGTCCTACTTGTAAGGGATAAACCTGGGATCTGAACCTTGGAAGAGGGTTATGGCTCTCACACTTCAATGCATAAGTGTTCACTTAATCTTTGTATTCATATCTATTTTCGTGAAACAAACCTCCCAAAACTTAGAAACTTAAAACCACCAGCACTTATCAATACTTGTTCACAATTGTGTAGGATGGTAAGTGGGACTGAGTCCAGCCACCTGGTTATTGTGTTTTCACCTAGGGGTTACTCATGTGACTGCAGGCATCTAGTCAGGTGACTACAGTCAGATGGTCCAAAATGGCCTCACCAACATGACTGTGGCTGATGCTGGCTGTTGGCTGGGCCTCTTCACGTCATCTCTCCTCCTCAGAGAAACTACCTGGCTTCCTCACATGATAAGTCTCACAGCCCCAACAGGGCAAGAGTGGAACTGCCAAGGCTCCCTGAAGCCTACGTTCCTTGTACATCTAGTCTGCTACAATCCATTAGTCAAACCAGGTCACAAAGCCAGCCCAGATTCAAGGGACAGAAAAACAGACTCAACTTCTTGATGGGAGGAGAGGCAATGTCACGCTGCAAAGCCACACACATACAGGGATGTGGGAGCTACTGTAGCCATCTTTATAAACCATCTGCCACGCTCCCCATGTTTCAGTGCCCACACTCAGGTGTGCCTGGTATGCCTCAGTCCAGATTCTTCTGGTCCATCCCCCTCCAGCTCTTATTTTCAGTTTTATGCCAGGGTGGAGAAGGGACAGCTGTCCTGCTGCAAGAGGTAGGGGAGAGAATCTGGAGCCCTAACTACAACTGGATCAGACTTCCAACCAGTGCTTGTGTTTTCAACCCCTGCTCTTCTGTTTTCAGAGTATCGTGTAAATTTCATTTTTGATCTTTCTTGGGTTCTTCTGGGCAAATGAACATGCTTCGTGGTTTCCTGCTCCGTGGGCTTGAGTTTCAGTGCTCTGGGGTCTCCTTTGGATCAGACAAGTTTTAAGATTTTGTTGTTTCTGTTTCCTCTCCCATTCTCTTTGTCCTTGTGGATTTACAGGGGGGAGAGGTCTTTTTACTGTATTTTTGGGTAATTTCAGCAGGGAGTAAAGAAACATCTCTAAATGAATGGTCATTCAGTTTCCAGCTGAATAAGACAACCATGATAGTTATTTATCTCCCCAAAATGGCTACTCTCACTCATCCAAAAATTAATCCACAAATTTCAAAGCATTTAAGTACATGACTATTTCACAGAAAAATGTCATTTGGGAACTATATTCAAGGGAGAAAAAATATTACGTGACATAATTACTCTGAACAGTCTCTCACTGCTTTAACTGTGAATAATTAAGAAAAATGAAACAAATTCAGGAAAGCCTCTTAAAGAACTGCTTTTATGATGAGGAGAATGCTTTAAAAAAAAAAAAAAGATAAAGGTACACCAGCACCAGAAAGGGGTAGTTATAGCAAAGAAGAATTTATAATTATTTCTCACAAGAGAGGTAAGATTAGAATGACCACGACTCTCACCAAACCAGTCTGGATTCAGTAAAGGGTAGTGAAGGGAGAGGGGACAAATGACACCTATAATTAGATCAGAAGAATCAAGGGAATATTTCAGCAGAAAGAATAAAAAAGCAAAATGAGCAACTGTTAGAACCACCACAAAGGGATAATGTATAGGTCTATGTCATAAAGTTCAGCAAGAAGAGGGCGCTCTAGCATGGGATCAGAAAAGTTCTGAAAACTCCCCTGGAATTAACCATCCACATGCATATTTCAGATAAAAACACTACATAAATAGAAACCTGCTTTTGACTTATCTATGGAAGTAGCTTTTGCTCTTGGTTAACAGCTAGAAGGGTTTGAAAACTATAAGGGCTCTTCAATATTCCTGCCTTCTCTTCCTCACTCTTCAATCCATGAGAAACAAAAAGATAAAAAGAAGGTAGAGGCTTTCTAAGAAAGATTGTCAAGGAGAGTGGGGGGAATGAAATCAATTTCTCACTCCTGAACCAAAACTCTGAAAAGAATTGAACTCAAAACACATTCAGCGCCAGTGCCAAAAAATGGATAGGAACTCTGGAAGAGATGAAGGTTGCTTTTTGGCAAATAGGGGAAAAAAATGAAACAAAGAGCCTCAACCAACCCACGTACTCTGGAATCACAGACTAGTGGACATCTGTGATCTTGATCTGTGGATGCAAGGAAGCAACGGAAGAGAAACCTCAGCCAACTGGCTTCTTCCTTAACTGGCACTTCTTCACAGATATAAAAGACAGTAAGAATTTACCTTAGCACATCATATTTTAAAGATGAAAGTCCTAATCAAACAGCAGTTGGACCTGTCAAAGGCATAAATTCATTTTGCAAAGAGCTTCAGGGGAATAAAAATCTGACTCACGGGCCAATATTTGAACTCCCATAATCCCAGACAGCATATGTGGCCGGCAGTGATATTTCATTTCACAACTCAGTAAATCTGTAAAATCTGAATACTCTGATGTCTACACCAATCTTACACCATCAGAAACGAATGAATTACTGCCATATGGATCATCAAATTGCCTCAGATTCGTTCCACTGTGAAAATCCCATTTTGAAACTTCAAAACCCCACAAAACTCTTGACTAATGACTCTCCTGCTGCACTTTTAGATCATGTCCAATTTTTCGCTGTTTTAAAGAATGCTGAAATGCACAACTTTATAACTTTTTTTTCTATACACAATTATTTCCTTAGGATGAACTACTAGATATAAAATGGATTGGTAAAAATTTTATATATTATATACAATTTAATGATAAAACTGCCCATAGAAAGATTGTACCATTCCACAGCTTCACCAGAAATATAAGAAATGGACATCATGTTTGGTAGTATATTTTTTTAACCTTTACTAATTTGATGGGTGATAAATGGTCTCTTAACACTGTAAATCAACTATACTCCAATAAAAAAAATTTTTTTAATGGAAGTAATGCAGAAGCATATTAAAATAAAAAGTAAAATTCAAAAAGTCTTGGTTTTATTTCACATTTTAAAATTACTAGTGAAGGATGAACATTTTTAATAGATCATTGACATTGTGCAATTTTTTTTATATGTTTCGAATGTTTTACACGTTCTTCTGTTGGGTAGTCATCTTTTCCCTCAATTGTCTGTGGAAGTACTTTCCGTATTAAGGAAATTCACTATTTCTCTCTTTTGTATGTTATAAATATTTTCCAAGTTTGCACTTGACATTCATTATATGATGTTTGATATATTGGACCACATACAAAGTTTCAGGACATTAATATTTTCCTTTATGGTTTATGCCTCTTGATATATGATAATTTAAAAAAATTTCTTTCATGTTATACCCATACGTAGCTTCAAGCTAGTTTAGAAAATTAAACTGGAAACGCGTAATCATTTGCCAGGAGCAGATGTCACAGAACACTGGCTTCTGTTTTCCCCAACTAAAATTTACTGGTTGAATGTCAATATAACAAAAGGAGGGAAGAAACATATGCCCCTTAGCAAATGACATCCACTATTGCTATTCAAATGGATTGGGTAAATTCCACTAGCACAAATGAATTTGAAGTCGCTTTCTTTGAACATTTTAATTTCTCACACTGCTGTGCTTCTGAATATCTGTCAAAGGGCTTTCACATTCATCATCCCAATCAATTTTCAATCTGACATTGTGAGATAAGAAAGGTAGGTTTCAGCTCCCCTTTGTACAGATCAGGAAACCAAGGCTCAGAAACAATACTGATTGGCCTGCCCAAGATTCTCCAACTGATAAAGCTTGCAGTATATGAAATGCAGATTTTCTGTACTCCTGGTCTAAGGTTCTTTCCACTATACTGTGAAGAGTTCTTCTGATGACAATGCAGGAGTAGTTATAATTGCAGGAAACAGGGAATAATGATTTAGAAAGGGCATGTTCTCTGGGGAAGATAATTCTTCTATTACCCCATTCCCATTTTCTGTCTGCCTTAACAGCTAACTTTGTTAGTGGAGAATCTCTGCCTTTGCCAAATTATCAAACTAAAATAACCGATTTTGATAAAACATTTTGCTAACACTATCTGGCTTAATCCTTAAAGCAACAACAAAATGTATAAAATCTGGATCTGTAATTCCTAAAATGTATGTGACTGTGGTAATGGGATAAAGTAAAATATTACCAGGTCTAGTGTCTTTTCTCTGACACCACCAACTCTGACTCTCCGACACTAGCTGGGTATCCAGCAGTGCAATTCAGTCATGACGCTTACCATCTGGAGTCAGCATTAGACCCCTGCAGGGCTCAGTCCCACAGGCTAATCCTGCTTCAGATGCCGCAGGTGAGGTCTCAGGCTACCCCCACTTCTGCCTGGCCTACTACAAATTTCGGAGTTCTGGACATTACTTAAAACAGTAAAAATAGATTTTAATCAGTAACTATTGCAAAACGGAAAAAGAGAGCTCAGTATAGAACTGGCTTATTTGCTAATACAAGTGGGGATTTATAGCCCAGGAGCAAGGTAGGGGTCAGTGGAGGCATAAGAGGGGATTCTGGCTAACCCAACCTAACAGGATTCTTCCTGAAATGCAGGCCAGGCTGATCAAATATCACCCAGGGAATAGTGATAGGAGAGGAATTTTATCAGATATTGAGGGCGATTTGATATCAAGGATGGAGATTCTGGTTAAACTGACTTAGGATTCTTGCTACAGCTGGACTCTTAAGGACAAGGCCAAAGGATGGAACCTTCGAAAAACTGGCTCAAAAGAGCCTACTTAGAGTTTGTTTCATTGAGGAGAAAGTCTTTGTCAATTCCCACAACTCAGTTTCCAAGATTTGCTAGAATGACTCACAGAATTCAGAAAAGTGCTTTACTTACTATTACTCGTTAATTATAAAGTATACAGCTCAGCCAAAATGGAAGAGATGCACTGGGCAAGGTATGAAGGAAGATATTTACCAATGAATGACTATACTGCTAGTTAAGAATTATGTCATAGTTAATAAATGTCTAGCTATGTTATTACTATAAAGAAAACATTACCATGGTATCTGAAAGGAAACACATGAGTTAATTGTCACTACTCTGTGGAAAAATATGCATATTTAAGGTTAAAAATTGTATAAGTGTTCAATTTGTCACACCCTCTTTAAAGATGCTGGAAACACATTTTAAATAACTCATAGATAAGATTTTTGTGGAACTGTGATATTTACCTCTCTATTCTAAATTTAAAGTATACCTACACCCAACCTCAAGAAAAACTCATGTATCTTTCACAAGTATTTTTAAGTAAACATTCAGTTAAACAGTCTAATGATACCTTTTGCTCCACCTTCAAAAACTGAGCCAGTTCTTCCACAGTTAGGTGATCTTTCTTGTCACTGTAGCTCAAAAGCAACAAATAAAGGTCCCGTCTCAATGACATCATTTTGTAAAAAACACAGAACTCTTCAAATGTCAAAGTTCCCTGATTCTCATCTGTATCAGCTTCCTGAAAGAGACATAGAAAATAACAAGGCAGTGTGAGAGTTTGAAATAGGAAATTCAGTAGCCGGAAATAATATTTACTATAAAAAAGGCTAATACACATTTCACAAATGGTAAATAAGTTCTTTTCAAGCACACATGGATCAATTTAAAAACTGACTATATATTAGGCCACAAAAAAGTTTCAAATTATAAAGAATCAACCTTATAAAAACTAACTTCTCTGATCACAGTAAATTTATAAAGCAACAAACAAAGCTTAAAAAAAACTGTGTATGGAAAAAACACATTTCTAAATAGGAAATGAAACGTACAGAAGTAAACGCATGTACCACGTGTTACAACTTGTGTGATGCAGTAGTTAGAAGGAAACTTGAAGTTTTCAATGTATAAGCAATGTAGATTAAAATCAGAGAAGCTAATAATTCAACTCCAAAAGCTAGGAAAAAGTTAAGCTAAAGAAAATAGAAGGAAATAAGTTATAAGCAAAAGCAGAAAGCAATGAAATAGAAAACAAGCAGATATAACATCAAAGGTGAGCAATTAAACCCAAAGCTGGTCTTTTGACAAAACTAATAAAAGAAATTTTGGATAAGACTAATCAAGAACAAAAGAGAGAAAATACATTTAATACATGATGAAAATTCTAGTCTCTCATCAGCTTCTGAACTGTGATTCAATCAAATGTAATTTTTACCTATAATAGAATCTCTCTTAATTCTGCATAGGTAGCTTATTGCTCTTACAGCCATCAGCATCATTGGTACCTTTTCCTCCATAAAAGCCTGAAAAATCCATCTGGACTGATCACTAGTTGAAATTATTTGTTCCTAGTAATTATTGAGGAAGGATCTTTCGTCACGTACCTGCCTTCAGATTGGCTGAATTTGTCATAAAACTGTTGGGGATATATAATGAAAAACCAATCCATTTACATGGTCTCCTTTATTTTAAGTGAACACAGTTGTAGCTGAGCAAAAATTGACAGGGACTGAATGGCATTTTGAAATTCATAGATGTTGTGACATATAGTCAGCTGGTATGTGTTTTTAAATACAGTTTTGAAAGTCAAAATATGTATAAAAATATACTTTTTTAAACTTTGCTAACTTTGGGTCAATTATGAGCAAACACTTAGACCAATATTTAAATCATACACTGTTTCTCTGTGATGCTGTTGCTTTCTGTCATTTTAAAGGCAGAGACAGATTGGTCTACAGAATACCAACATTTTTGGTGTTTGAGGCTCTTGGTTGTAGAGTCTTTGCATCCAAAGAAAGTAGGTCTAATGTTCATATTTCTGCCATAACTTTGTTTCAAAATATCTAGACCTGGATAGAGAGATGATACATTTTTCAAAACTTCCTTGGAAATGCCTAAACCATTAAGAACAGTAAAACTCTAAGGTTTAAGCAATAGCATCAAAGACTTCAAAAGAAGCTATCCATATCTTAAAAGACTATTTTTTAAAAAAACCATCTGAATCTTGCACTGCAACAAAAAGGCAAAGAAAATTCCAGGAAGGCTTTAATGTCTTTACCAGCAATTCAGTAAAAAAAAAAAAAAAAAAAAAAAGTTCCTTAAAATAATACTAAGATCTTTGTTTCCATCACTCCACCCTGAGCACTCACAGAACTCTGCTGCATGCAAGACCTATGATAGAAATATTCTACATACAATAGAAGCCCAGCTGCTTCTCTAGTCACTGCCGGCTTGAGAAGTCTTTCAGTCTTTAAATCCAAGGTCATAAAAAGAGACCTTACTGTTTTCTTAAAACTTCTCTAAAGCACTAACTTTGAACTTACAAGACTTTTGACATAAATATTTCCCGGTTTACCCTCTAAAATACTCAGTGTATTAGAGATAAAATGTGTCTGAAGGAGGAAAAAATATAGAAGTAAAAATAGTTTAATATCTTATGTTACTTCTCTATCTTATTTCCAAAAAGTACCCCCCAAATCATTATTTTTGTAGGTATAGATTTTGCCCTCCTATTTAAGCGTGGCCTCTCTGATTTAATCAGAGCTATCTCTCCAGTACTATGAATATCTCCTATGGAAAGGAATGCATGGGGAGGTGGGACTCAAAATAGAACAAAAGTAAGGTGTCACAGGGAGTGCCAAGAACATGGCAAACCTTTCCATATAGCTTAAAAACAATTCGCTCTGTGACAACTCATTTCCCCTACAAAGTCCCTCATTCCATCTCTGGTTCCTTTTATAGACTATCTCATTCCTTCCTCTTCTTTCCATTCTCTTCAGTATAATGGGACCCAGTTCCCCCAGTGCAAACCATCTCCAGCTTCCAAGGACAAGACCACAGGACCTGTGACCGTAAGAGGTCACAGATCGAAGCCATCCTCCATCTTCCATTCATTGTTGCAACTCACCCCTCATGCTGTTTCTGCCCTTACCATCTCTGATAACACGAGGTTAGAAAACAAAGGAAGCACAAAACATTAAACATCATAAAATATAACACTTATACTTAATTTTACATATTAAAAATATCACCTACCTAGTCACTTAGAAAATCACTGCAAAACATGGATTATACATATGACTTATCTCCAAATAAGAGCATTTCCTGAATTAGTAGTCTACTAATTACTAATAATCTAACATGTCTTTGCACCAACTTTAACTTAACAGAACTCACTTTTGCACCTTAGGTGGAAGACTGAGTACAATCCCAGCTGGGGGCCACAGAATAAGTTTGGGCCCATGGATTTTCCTCCAGAACTTACCAACAGGGAAAGAGCATCTCATCTAACACCAACAAGCAGTTGGAGTGAACTTCCGGAGGGCTCCCTAAATGGTAGAAGTGATACAGCACTTCTAAGCCTTAAGGATTCTAAATCTTAAACTCCTCTGTAACAAAATAGAGGGCTCTTGAGGATTGCGACACGTGCTATTTTGTCATGTTACTTGGTCTTTATTCTGATCCTCACAACAGACCATGAGGTTGGTAGATGAGATCTTATCATCCTCTCCAAGTGACTTGATCCCATTTACCCCGTTATTTAAGTATCAGGTTAAATGCTTAGAATTACTCTCTGAAAATGGCAACAACAACAACAAAGCACTTTAGGAAGTGAAACTGTGGATGCATGTTAAGTTTAGGAAGTTTTCCTTGATGAAATAAAATGCCTCTGTCTTCAAAGAAAAACAAAACAATACAGAGTAGTAATATTAGCTTCCAACAAGGCAAAATAGCCTTTTGAAATACCTCAGTATATCGATAACCTCCAACATGTATTTTATATAAGGCCAATCCAATTGTGAAAATATACCTGAAACATTTGTCTGACTTTTCTTCGGGGCAGATTGACATTTAGTTTGTGCATCAATTGGTGTATCTCTTCAATGTTCAATAAGCCATCACCATTCTTATCAGCTTCCTCAAAGGTCTGCTTCACCCACTTGCAGAAAGGTCAAGAAAAACACTTGCATTTTCATCAAAATAAAATCTGCTTTCGCAGAATACTCACAAGAACATTTATCATTAACACCAAACTTGAGAAGAAATTCTTTTGAGGAGGACCTGCAATCCACAGGCTCTTAGTGAGCTACTAACAGTGACAACAAAAGGAACTAGGGGAAGGAGAGCACATATAGGTGCTTCCCTTCACTGGGAAATGGAGTCAAACCATATTATTCTGGGAGCTTCTTTAACATTTTATCCAAACTGTTAAAGCATCTCTATGATGTGATGAGACCCCATGTATACCAAATTTAGGCCTTATCTTCTCCATCTATGACCTTTCATCCAGTATTTTTTTTTTTTACCTTCACAATACCCCTACACAACATGATCTTTTCAATTCCCTTTTCTCAGTCCCCTTCTTACAGTTAGAAGCTTAGACCATCTCATTCAATCTCCTCATTGTTCAGATGAGGATATAAAACTAGAAGAGAGGGAGAAATTTGGTAAGAATTAGTAAAAGAACCAGGTCTCAACCACAGGTCTCCTTCAACTTGGTCTAGCACTGTTTTCTCCTGCACAGAAGGCCTGTCTCTACACTGCTCCTCTTCCTATGACTAGCTTTGACAATTCTTACCTAATATTCTCAACTTCTAAATCAAGGGCATTAATAGGAACTGCAAGCCTAATATGATAGAGGTTGCTTCAAAGCTCAGGTATGATACTAGGTGCCTGAGGATATGAGTTTAGATACAAAGGATTTACATCATGTGAACTGAGATTTTAAAAGGCCCCCAGGAGGATGAGTCTTGGGTCGCTTTACATAGTGAGGAAGCAGAATAACTGGTAACAAATGCATGAACTTAAAATTCTCAGTTAAGTTTTAGCAGAGGGCTTTTTTAAAATGTATGATTCACAGTTGTTAGGGGGTAGATAACAGAAGGTAGGAATGGTATGTACATTTAGAAAAACAAATTGAGCTTCAAAATTCAAAGGGTAATGAAGAAGAAAATAATGAAGATGATGGGAGAAAAACAGAATCAAAGTAAGGGAAAGACTTAGGTTTAAATCTAAGAAATGGGAGAATGGGAGTAGGTCAAAGGAAAGTGTCAAAGAATAACATTTGCTTATCAAACAGGTGACGTCAAACTGAAAATTTTTCATTTAAGACGAAATATTAACTAACCTCCCAGTAGTAACTCAGAACACTTATACTTCTTAGGTGATTCAAACTATGATTATAGGAGATTATACCTTAGAAAGTAAAAACTGGAAAATTAATCTTATTTCTCCTAAAGTTAAATAGAAGTGATTTTTCAATCGTAAATATCTGTTTCACATTTTGTTCCCTTTATAACATTTGAATATAACCAGCCCAGTTCTTTCAAATTCAATTGTTCCTCATGGAGTTCAGGAAGGACCTCATTATATATGATACCTGGGAATTAAAGAGTGACCCAGGACCAGGGGAAAAATAACTGAAGAATCAAAAGAGTGAAACATTTGGGCCAATTACTAGTAAGTACCTGAATCTCATTTTTTTTCTGTTTTCTGGGAATACAGCACCCATTGCATGAGCTCTATTTCTTTTGACTGTGAACACTGCTCTGTGCCCCACAAAATATTTGGCCAGAGTTCAAAGAAATGAATAAATGAGTCCAAGGATGGCAGCATTTTCATCCTTTTATTTTATACTTCTTTATCAAAGCATCTCAAAGACTTCTCCAGAGAAGAAGCAGATACAAGCAGACACTAAGCATGAATATTCTGCAGAAACAAACCCTTTTGGGTGAGCCTGTGTCTGCAAGGCCTTCAGTGTCAACACACAAGCTGGCCTTGACAATTGGTTTAGGGGATCTGGAATTGGTAAGACAGAAACAGAGGCCGACTCAGACCAAGAAATATACACTACTTCTGATTCCATGCTGACCTGGCCCTGTGACAGTGGGTCACTTACATCACCTCTTGGGGCTTCCATTTCTTCATGTATAATGTCAGTGAGCACAACTAGATGACCCTGAAGCCCCTTCCAACTGTAAGATTCTATGAAAGGAAATACCATTCTCTCTCAGTAACAGTACACATGGTATAAGATATAATTGCAGGTAAAAGTATTCTGATACCTCAAAGTTGTTGTTCATAATTAAGACATGAGTGCCCAAGAAAACCCTGAATTAATGATTCATAGCCAATACATGATAAATTTAATAAAAGAAATAGCATTTCTGCAATGAAAAACTAGGAGAGTAAAAACTGAATGAAAAGTTACGGCCTAGTATTGTCTAATCAAAAAACTTTAGAAGAGGGCTTCCCTGGTGGCGCAGTGGTTGAGAGTCCGCCTGCCGATGCAGGGGACGCGGGTTCGTGCCCCGGTCCGGGAAGATCCCACATGCCGTGGAGCGGCTGGGCCTGTGAGCCATGGCCGCTGAGCCTGCGCGTCCGGAGCCTGTGCTCCGCAACGGGAGAGGCCACAACAGTGAGAGGCCCGTGTACCGCAAAAAAAAAAAAAAAAAAAAAAAAAAAAACAAAAAACACTTTAGGAGAATGTAAAGCATTGAACGGTATTATTTAGTGCAGGGGTGGGCAAATTTTTTCTGAAGAGGGCCTGATAATAAATATTTTAGGTTTTACAGGCCATTTGGTCTCAACTGCAACTATTCTACTATGCCATCGTTACACAGAAGCTACCATAGACAATACATAAATTAATTGGCATAAAATTTCATGTCACAAAACTTTATACTTCTTTTGATTTTTTCAACCATTGAAAACCCATTGTTAGCTTAGGAGCCCATATAAAAAGGTGGTGGGTCAGATTTACCTATAGGCTACAGTTTTCAGGACCCCTGATTTATAGGGAAGGTGTAAGGCTTCAGTTTACAACACCCATAAAGTCTTCTACAAGTAATAATTTCCCAAGTGGCATTAAGAGGTAAGGTGGGGGCACCAAGGAGGAGAATGATCTGATGGAGGAATATGCCAGCATCATCATCTTTGCATGCTGGGACCACTGAGTTTTCAGACATCAATCTATCTGAGCAGGAAAAGCAAAAGATTTGCCAATCCTTATCTCTCTTTAGCAATAACAACAGCAGCTACTGTTTATAAAATGCTTACTATGAGCTGGACAGTGTTCAAAGCACTTGTGTATAATCAATTCATTTGATGTCACACAATGACATAGGGCAGACACCATCATTATCATCATCACCATGTTACAGATAAAGAATCTGAAGTAAAAGAGTTTAAGTCCCCCAAAGTTACATGGTACACGGCAGAGCTGGGGCTGGACCCAGACAGGGCAGCACTGTCTTGCTCCTTAACCACAATACTGTATTGCTTCTGATAGACACGAGTACTTCATCTACCTCCATTCAACATGGCCACACTGCAGAAATAACCTGAATCTCACTTTACACTGGATGGATTTTTTTCATACAACTATTTAGGATTCATTATTCTCATTATTCATTCACAGTTTTTCAGGCCTAATTGAAATGTAATGATAATGAACATATCAGCTCTGTTCTCCTCAATTAATGTTATTAAATTTACATCCAATCAAGGATGTCATTCTGATATTAAGACATTATCTAAACCCCTATCCAATTCTGACAAATCTGTATGAGAATGGTTCTCTGACTCAATATAACATTCCCTATTTTTGACATCAGCTTCCTCTTCATTAATTTCCTGTTTCCTTTTCTTTCCTCACTGACATAAACATCAACTCTTTAATATTTTGTATAAAATTGTTCCTCTGTGTGGTTCTGGGGTACACTCGGTTTCCAGATAGCATATTTTCAGAATATGAAAATCCTCAACTGTCAATCTGATTAATTCAAATATGAAAACTTTCTACTGCCAGTAAACATGGACAAACAAATCATGTTAAAAAAACTATTCACCTAAGCTGGTAAAAATTCAACTAGAGTATTGTAACTTTAGGACATTAAATGTAATCCCCAAGGTAACCACAAAGAAAACAGCTATAGAATTTATATAAATGGGATTTAAATATTTTAATACAAAAAAAAAGACATAATGCAAGAAATAAGAGACCAAGAAAGCTATAAGGCATAAAGAAAACAAATAGCACAATAATGGATATTAATCCTTATCAATAATTATTTTAATGTAAATGAATTAAACTCCCCAATCAAAAGACAGATTGACAGAATAGATAAAAACTCATGACCCTACTATATGCTGTCTACAAGAGACTCACTTGAGATCCAAAAACACAAACAGGTTGAAAATGAAAGGATGGAAAAAGATATTCCATGCAAATCATAACAAAAAGAGAGCTGGGGTGGCTATATTAACATCAAACAATAGACTTTAAATCAAAAAAGGCTGTAAGAGACAAAGAAAGATATTATGTATTAATAGAAGTCTCAATACAGCAGGAAAATATAACAGTTATAGACATTTATGCATCTAATGACAGATCATCAAAATATATAAGGCAAAAACGGTGAAAACTGAAGAGAGAAATAATTCTACAATAATACTTGGAGACTTCAGTACCTCACTAACAATAGTGGATAGAACAACTAGACAGAACTAAGGAAATAAAGAATTTAAACAACACAATAAACCAACTAGATCTAACAGACACTCTACCCAACAATAACAGCATATACAGTCTTCTCAAGTGCACAAGGGACATTTTCAGAATAGACCATATTTGAGGGCAGCAATTAAGTCTCAATAGATTTAAAAAGATAGATAGCAGAAAGAAGGAAATAATAAAGAGAACAGATATGAAGTAGAAAAACAACTGAGAAAAATCAATGAAACCAAAAGTAGTTTTATCAAAAAGATCAGTAAAACTGACAAAACTTTTGTTAGATGGACGAAGAGAAAAAAAGACTCAAAGTACTAAAATCAGAAGTGAAAGTGGGGACATTACTACTGATTCTACAGAAACATAAAGGACTATAAGATACTACTATAAAAAATTATACACCAAAAAATTGAATAACCTAGATGAAATGGACAAATTCCTAGAAATATAAAACCTACCAAGACTATATCACAAATAGAAAATATGAATAGATCTATAACTAATAAGAAGATTGAATCAGTAATCAAAAATCTCTCAACAAAGAAAATCCCTGGACTTGATGGTCTCACTGGTGAATTCTATCAAATATTTAAAGAACAAATACCGAAATCCTCAAATTTTTCCAAAAAAAATTAAAGTGGAGGGAACACTTCCTAACTCATTCTATGAGGTCACCAAAGGCAGACAAAGACACTACAAGATAACTACAGACCATTATCTCTTATTTACACTGATGCAAAAATCCTCAACAATATATAGTTGATCCTTGAACACCAGGGGTTTGAATTGTGTGGGTCCACTTATATGGGAATTTTTTTTCAATAAATAAGTACTACAGTACTACACAATCTGCAGCTGGTTGAATCCACAGATGCAGAACCTCAGATACAGAGGGCCAACTATAAAGTTATACTCAGATTTTCAACTGCTCAGGAGGTCTGCACCCCAACTCCTGCATTGTTCAAGGGTCAGCTGTACTAGCAATACAATTCAGCAGCATATTAAAAGGATTATACACCAAGACCAAGTGAGATTTAGTCCTGGAATACAAGGATGGTTCAACATATAAGAATTAATCAAAGTAATATGCTGCATCAACATAATGAAGAGAAAAACCACAATCATCTCAATTGATGCAGAAAAAGCATCTGACAAAATTCAACACCGTTTCATGATAAAAACACTCAACAAAATAGAAATAGAAGAAAACTACCTCAATATAATAAAAGCAATATATGAAAAAACCACAGCAAATATTATATTCAATAGTTAGAGACTGAAAGCTTTTCCTCTAAGATCAGAAACAAGACAAGGATGCCTGCCTTCACCACTTCTTCTCAGCATAGTACTAGAAGTTCTAGCCAGAGCAACTAGGCAAGAAAAAGAAATAAAGCCATCCAAATCTGAAAGGAAGAAGTATAATTATCTGTTTGCAGATAATATGATCTTACACATAGAAAACCTTAAAAACTTGCAGAAGAGTAGAGCAATACCACACTTCTCACTAATTTCTTTTACTTTGAAAAAGTTATTTTTCATAAAAATACATTAACATGTAATAGTTTATTATAATTTTTAGTGAAATATTTTTGAAATTCTCAGATTTAATGTCTTATATGACAAATATCAATAGATTGAACCCACATAAAAACTCTTTGGGGTCTTCAGTTTTTAAAAATGCAAAAAGGGTCCTGAGATCAAAGTCCAATTATGTTAATTTCTCTTGTCAGAGGTTGGTTTAGGAATGGGCCTGTAATAGCATTTCTGGCCATTGATGAGAGGTAGTCTTTTGTGGAGCTCCTGGGAAGTTTTTCTTTGCTCTTAAAAAAAAATGGGGGGACGTTTATGAGAAGAAACTTTGTTCCCTCTGGGCAGGACTTCTCTGTGTTTAGAGCTGCTGCACTTCTCTTTGACCAAAGGGTAGCCAGCTAGCTAAAGGACCAAGCCAACATGCTGAGAATGGCAGAGCCTAGGTCTCTAATGACATTACCTAGGTCTCTAATGAGCCACTGAATTAACTAACCCTGAAACCGCTCTATCTCAGATCTCTTGTTCATGAGAAAATGAATATTCTTTATTGTTTGAGGCACTGTTAGTATGGTTCTGTGGCTTGCACCAGAAAGCATCCTCAATGATTCAGTATTTGTTTTTTATCAAATGTAAAGGAGTTAGGAACCAAACTAGCAGGAAAAAGCACAGAAAGTTAATTCCTATGTTTATGTTTTGTTCATTTATGAATCCCAGTTGCATTTATCTGCATGCTGTGAATACGGATGAAAACATCATGGCTCATCAGCTTAGACCTTTACACTGTCAACATCCTTTCAGGGGCTGAATATTTCCAGTCTACTCCAACAATGCCCTTGGTGAGGGATTATAGCTAGAGCAGCACAAATTTACCACCACTCTGGGAAAAAATTAGGGTGCACATTCCAAGGAAGGAAGTGGTACTATTTCCTACATGGAGAGGGGGTACATGTATTCTTAAGACCATTCAAAATGTGAGGAAGGGAACCAAAACGGTCAACGAACCTAACACTCTCACTTTACAGATAAGGAAACTGAGCTCAGAAAGGTCATACATGTCACAGATTGTGAAAGTAAATCCAGTCCCCTCAGAAGAAGTCTGAACCTCAGTTCACGCAAGCTTAAGTTTCTACATGTTCTATGCATTCATTTACTTGGGGTGGGAGTGAGGAGGGGACAGAAAGGTACTAAGGGTAAAGAAAAAAACAGCAATGGGGGGCTTCCCTGGTGGCACAGTGGTTAAGAATACGCCTGCCAATGCAGGGGACACGGGTTTGAGCCCTGGTCCAGGAAGATCCCACATGCCGCGGAGCAACTGAGCCAGTGCGTCACAACTACGGAGCCTGCGCTCTAGAGCCTGTGAGCCACAACTACTGAAGCCCGCACGCCTAGAGTCCGTGCTCTGCAACAAGAGAAGCCACCGCAATGAGAAGCCCACACACCACAACCAAGAATAGCCCCCACTTGCTGCAACTAGAAAAAGCCCGCACGCAGCAACAAAGACACAACACAACCAAAAATAAATAAATAAAAATTAAATTAAATTTAAAAAACAGCAAGGGAAGTGGATTTAAGCCTCAAAATTATGGGAAAAAAATATAGTCTAATCCACACACACACACACACACACACACACACACACACACATACACACACTCACACACAGTTTAGAATTAAAGTTCTAGGGAGGATATTGGTCGTGGGTCCTCTGCCTTTTGGCAAGGGAATCTTCATCACTGATGCCGGCCATCAGGTACTTGAGGCCTGTGATCCAGGTGCGGGCCTCCTCAGGGTTGGAGGTGATGAGGTCCAGGGACTCCATGTGGTTGCCATGGTAGATGGTGAAGCAGCAGCTGGGATCAAAGTTCCCCTCAGCCTGTCTGTGGAATATTTCAGACTGCCGACCCTCGGTGACTTTGTAAATGGAGTCAATAAGTACTGTGAGGAAAGAGATACACAGTTATGTGGCAGGTGAAGATACGTAGGCAAAGCAAAATCATCTTAAAATTTAAAAATAAAATTCATTGTCTGTGAATTGTGATATTAAGCCCGAATGTGAAATACAAGCTCTGTCATTTCCTGCTAGTAACCTTCTCCATGTACCATTTTACTCTCCTGGACAGCCAGACAACACCCTCCTGGGTGTTGTGTCAGGGTATTGAAATTTATGATAGGAAGACAGATATGCCCAGCAGGACAAGAAGGTTGGTAGAAAAGGGGGCTATGAATATGTCAAATGTATAGTTTATACGTTTATGCCAGGAAAACATACAAAGACCTAGAGCCAACTTTGACATTTTACAATATGCATAAAACAGCCATTAAAAATTGAAGGGAAAAAAAATTGGGTGGTAACCAAATAGCATAGCTAAATGTGATTGGGATTTATAGAGAGAAAGCTATGAGGGTAAAGGCAGAGCGGGGCTTAGAGAGGCGGAGGGGAAAACACAGTGGCAGCCAAGGGAAAGAGACACAAAGATTCAGAAACATGAGGCCGGCTCCACAGATGCTGAACAGGCCATTTACACTGGACTGAAAAGCTCAAGAAGGAGAGTAATGGGAGATAAAGCTGGATAGAGATAAGTCGAGCTGGAGGCTAGATTATGAGGAGCTGAAGTAACAGACCAGAGAATAGCATTATTTAGGTAGTGGAGTAATGCTGCCAGTGTGTGTCACAGAAGCACTTGCAGAGCGGATTACTTTAGACTAAGACAGTATTTTTTGTTTTTTTGCTTGCTTGTTTGGGGGCATGAATAAGAAGGGTTGCAATCTTACTGATTGCCCATATACACTGTCCACGCCTCTGCTCTGCCTTAATGGCACGTTCCCAATTTGTCTTTCTAACTCGTTCTCCACATGACTCACAGGGAAATGAGCCTATGCCCAGCCCCCGGGCAATTTCTAGTGGGCCCAAGCCAGTGGAGTGACCCCACTTCTATGTCCTATGATTGCTTTAGGTTTGGGAACATAACCCAGTTCTAACCAAGGAGACATGGGCACCCTGCTTTGAGAGAAGGGTGTGGAAAGGGGTTCTTCGCTCTTGAAAAGGAAGCACTGAAGAGAAGGTTCCTTTCTGCATCTTCACCATCCTATCAGTTGTGAAGCCAGGTTGCTGCTGCCTCGATTATGATGTCAACACGCAAGGGACAGAGCCAAGGGCACTCAGGGAAAACAGAACTAGAGACTCAATGTCCCATGCCTGAGGCCGGCCAATCTGAGTTTCTTGTTATGTGAGAGAATAAATTTGTGTATCACGAAAGCCTAATTAGTCGAGGTTGTCTATGAGCTGAAGAGGAAAGCATCTTATCTGATCGGGGCAGAAGAAACTAGCAAAATGGAGCTTGGTTAGGAGACTTTGTAATAGGCCACCGGAAAGGTGAAGAGACCCTAGACAAAGAAGACCCCTGTGAAAACAGGAGGGAGGGAGCAGATGAGAGAGACACTACAGGGGACTCAGCCAGGACCGGGTGCTGAGTGTAGAAGGTCTGGGAGAGAGGCTTTACAGAGGAGACAGATCAACGCTATTTTACTTGATATCACTGAAACAATTTTGTTAATTCATTCATCAGTTAACTGTGCTCAGAGTATGTCAAAACACTTTAAATCCCACTGGATTTATGATGTCCTTTACTTTTCATAGGAAAATAAAAGATGTCAAGTTATAAAACCTCATATCCCAACTACAAAAATATGTCTCCAACACAGGGGAAATATTACCGTTTACAGCATCGTGGATAAGAAAACTTTTTATGGATTTAAATTCCTCCAAAGGATTAACAAAAGTAAAAATGGTCATCACTTATTCTGTCTCTTCACATTCTCTAACAACTGACCCTAAAACTTGCAGAAATATGAAAAGTCTACAGATCTGAAGCTTCAGAGCCCACCCAATAGAACCCATGTGTTACTATGTCAAGCCAAACAGAGAATTCAAAAGTTAGTCTTACTTTTTGCCTTCTCGCTCTTCCTAGAGGGTCTCCATCGGAGGCGGGTCCGGTGCTCATCCAGGTAAAAGAGCCGGACGAGCCCTTTGGTCCCACGCTTCAGTTTGATCATCTGTGTCCCGGACTGCATGACACTCATGCATCTTTCAACTGCAAACAAGATTAGAGTACATTCAGCTTTCACACAATGCAGGTGAGTCCTGGTGTTCAGAAACCTTACTGTCAAATAAAACTTCTGATCACACCCTAAACGCTCAAGATCCAGAAGACAAATTTAGAAGAGGTAATCTGAAGAGACAGCTGTTAAAGAATTGATTCATCGGGCTTAAACCAGTAAAAAGCCTTACTGACAGAAATAAAATGCTACTTCTAGATAAACAATGCATTACTGTTGAACAAAGCATATTTTGCTCTATCTGGCAACATGCCTTTTGGTATAAGACCGATGATAATTTGGTGCTTGAATTTATGTTCATAAAGCAAGCTCTCAGACTTCATGTGAAAACTTGTGAATTTTTATATAACCAGCAGTAAAAACATCTTATGATAATGCTTCAAAATGCAATTAGCAAAAACACGACTGGCAAAATGTTTTAACAATTGTTGAAGTTGTATATGGGTTCACATTATAATTTTATGTATGCTTGAAAACAGCTAAATAAATGTTTTAAAATGTGATGAGGGGCTTCCCTGGTGGCGCAGTGGTTGAGAGTCCGCCTGCCGATGCAGGGGACACGGGTTCGTGCCCCGGTCTGGGAAGATCCCACATGCCGCGGAGCGGCTGGGCCCGCGAGCCTTGGCCGCTGAGCCTGCGCGTCCGGAGCCTGTGCTCCACAAAGGGAGAGGCCACAACAGTGAGAGGCCCGTGTACCGCAAAAAAAAAAAAAAAAAAAAAAAGTGATGAGGAAAAATAATCAAGTTTTCACAATTAAACATAAAATATTTGTTAATGAATTTAGCTGCTAGGATTTTCTAAGTAGAGAAATAACTTGGTGATTGAACTCAGATAAAATCTAAATCACTTATTAGCCAAGTTAATGCTATCATTTAAATTCTCCTCTTTGAGATGAACCTTGATGGAAGTGAGCATTTGTATCTATTGGTGGTGTCTGTTTCCCTTTCTTTGTTAATTGCACCCACTTTTCCTTTGGAAATACTTCTTTCCCATTCCATGTGCCTTTGGTGGCCTGTCAATCACCCCAAGCAAGAAATGGCCACCTGACTTAAGCTGAGAGCAAATCTGACTCCCTTTCGAGGAACATACACCCTGAGTAGAGCACTGAATGAAAACAGAACTGAGTCATTTCAAAGTACAAGATTTAAGAGACACTCCTGGTTGGCCTCCCCAAGATGTTACAGTTGTCACAGTTACTCTTCCTGAAACTGGCAAATTATTCCATTTTCCCCTTCGTTCTCCAAGTTATACAACACTCTTCCAAACGCCCTTTTCTCATTGCCTCAGCCAGAAACAGCTTCTGTTTCACCGACTAATATACATAGGCACAGATGCAACCATTAAAGCACTAGGAACAACTGGCTCTGAGTACCTACCTGATCAAGCAGCCTACCGTTAGATAAAAGAAACGCAGCAAGTCAACTCCAACAATGTTAGACTTCGGCTTCTTTGGCTAACTTGTCTTTACTAGGAAAAAACCTGATCCCAAAGCTTAACATTGTATGCACAGAGTACTCAAGGTAACTTCAACATAACCAACTTCCACTATTTCCTCCATGCAGAGCCTTTCCTTCTCCCAAAGAAATCAAGGAAGAACTGCATAAAATCAAGCATGGTTTTGGGATTTGATTCTGCAAGAAAGGTGAAGTGTAGGTTGCTCTTACCCATTTCATATGACATACCAAATATACAAGTAACAAAATACTGCTTAAGAAAAAAAACACGCAAACTTAAAATGTTTACTTTGAAGACCAGAGCAAAATTTGAGATTTGGTTTCATACACATTAGTAAATTTACCTACCACTGAGCACCATTCATTTAGGTAATGAAAGCCACAGATTTGAATTCTTGACAGTCACCCTGACCATCTCACACCAGTAATTAGAGGGAGACCAGAAGACAGCCAGTGTATCAAGATAAAATCAACAAGTCTAACCTCGCAAGCCAAAACTCCCAGAAAAATCTATTAGAACTTCTTTGGCCACTGACCTTAGGTCACATCAGTAAGCAGATAATCACAGTCACCCCCTGCACCATGCACATGGCTATATAATGAGGTGAAGCAGAGAACAAGGAGACTTTGACTTAAAGAGGTTAAATTTCAAGAGCATGACAAAAACAGAAAGATAGATCAACGGAACAGGATAGAAAGCCCAGAGATAAACCCACGCACATATGGTCACCTTATCTTTGATAAAGGAGGCAGGAATGTACAATAGAGAAAGGACAGCCTCTTCAATAAGTGGTGCTGGGAAAACTGGACAGCTACATGTAAAAGTATGAGATTAGATCACCCCCTAACACCATACACAAAAATAAGCTCAAAATGGATTAAAGACCTAAATGTAAGGCCAGAAACCATCAAACTCTTAGAGGAAAACTTAGGTAGAACACTCTGTGACATAAATCACAGCAAGATCCTTTTTGACCCACCTCCTAGAGAAAGGGAAATAAAAACAAAAATAAACAAATGGGACCTAATGAAATTTCAAAGCTTTTGCACAGCAAAGGAAACCATAAACAAGACCAAAAGACAACCCTCAGAATGGGAGAAAATATTTGCAAATGAAGCAACTGACAAAGGATTAATCTCCAAAATTTACAAGCAGCTCATGCAGCTCAATAACAAAAAAACAAACAACCCAATCCAAAAATGGGCAGAAGACCTAAATAGACATTTCTCCAAAGAAGATATACAGACTGCCAACAAACACATGAAAGAATGCTCAACATCATTAATCATCATTAGAGAAATGCAAATCAAAACTACAATGAGATATCATCTCACACCGGTCAGAATGGCCATGATCAAAAAATCCAGAAACAATAAATGCTGGAGAGGGTGTGGAGAAAAGGGAACCCTCTTGCATTGTTGGTGGGAATGTATATTGATACAGCCACTATGGAGAACAGTATGGAGGTTCCTTAAAAAACTACAAATAGAACTACCATATGACCCAGTAATCCCACTATTGGGCATATACCCTCAGAAAACCATAATTCAAAAAGAGTCATGTAACAAAATGTTCATTGCAGCTCTATTTACAATAGCCAGGAGATGGAAACAACCTAAGTGTCCATCATCGGATGAATGGATAAAGAAGATGTGGCACATATATACAATGGAATATTACTCAGCCATAAAAAGAAACGAAATTGAGCTATTTGTAATGAGGTGGATAGACCTAGAGTCTGTCATACAGAGTGAAGTAAGTCAGAAAGAGAAAGACAAATACTGTATGCTAACACATATATATGGAATTTAAGAAAAACAAAATGTCATGAAGAACCTAGGGGTAAGACAGGAATAAAGACACAGACCTACTGGAGAACTGACTTGAGGATATGGGGAGGGGGAAGGGTGAGCTGTGACAAAGCAAGAGAGAGAGGCGTGGACATATATACACTACCTAACGTAAGGTAGATAGCTAGTGGGAAGCAGCCGCATAGCACAGGGATATCAGCTCGGTGCTTTGTGACCGCCTGGAGGGGTGGGATAGGGAGGGTGGGAGGGAGGGAGACGCAAGAGGGAAGAGATATGGGAACATATGTATATGTATAACTGATTCACTTTGTTATACAGCAGAAAATAACATACCATTGTAAAGCAATTATACTCCAATAAAGATGTTAAAAAAAATTTCAAGAGCATGAAACCTTTAAAAAGATAACTTATAAATGGTAGTTTAGAGCTATGATTCAGAACAGTGTTTGGATTTAGACAGCCTGGGAAAGAACTCCATATCTGCCACTTATTAGCTGTAGGAGGTTAGGCACATTATTTAATCCCTCTGTGCCTCTATGTCTTTGTGTATAAAATGGCAATAATGTTACCCCTTGAAATGTTGTTGAAGACTGAATGAGTTAATTCATGTAAAGTACTGAAAATGATGCCTGGAACAATATAAACACTATAAATGGTAGCTATTATTACAGTTTTATTACTGATATTTTAAAAAATAAATGCCAAGACAAAAATACATGAGAGTCCATAGTAAAAAGAGAATACAGTGTGCTGGGATGGGGTTGAGTGTAGTAATAAAACAGTGTCAATGGAGGCTTGGGGACAGGAAAGAGCAGGGGTATGATCAGAGGATAGGAAAAGATGGTCCTCTGTCTATGGTGACCTAAAAGGGGATTAACAGGATATTTGATTCTTTGGGCCAGATAAGACTAGGTGTCGGGGGTTAGGAATGCTGGCCTAAGATTGAAATCCAACAGCAATAAGAGAGAGACTCACTCGATATTTCTGAGCAAAGGAGTCGTGGGATAAAAAAACAGAATTCAGGAAGATGTCTGTTTGGGAAGAGAGAATAAAATGAACTGTTTATACCAGAACAGAAAATTGAATTAACTGTACCATCAGAGATCTAAAGCAAAGACTACAGACCTATAGAAAGGACCCCCTATATATCTGGCATGGTGCCCTCTACTTTATTCACACTGCCCCTTCTTTCCCTTTACTTTTCACAGTCCCATTTCTTTTCCCTGAAATGGAACTGCTATGGCTACAATATTCTCAGCATTTTAACAGGAAAAGCACAGTGATATAAAAGTTTAACCACTTGCTTGAGCTAATAAATACCGCCTATCACTTAGCATCAGTCCAAAGAAACCCAAACATTTTAGAAAGTGGAATCCAACCCCTTAAAGAGGGAGCGTGTCTGAATAATACATTAAATATTCGCTAGCTTCACATTTATCCCACCAACTCATCCATGGGCTAAAACTCCAGCATTACCCTTTGCCATGAACAAGTACATATGATCAAAATACACTTGGCAGAGCTAGGGTATGAAACAATGTGCTGCTTAAAGTGTTTATGTAGTCGCTTTATGCTTTCTCCATGATGTTCCCTGTCACACAAAAAAAGCCACATAGTCAGTCACCTTGAAAAACTCAAGTCTAGTGAAGTCCTGAAAGTCATCTAAACCCATTTCTCCCTTCCTCAAACGAGACAGTCCATTGGAGCTGTACAGCTAACCAGAGAAGGAGAAACCTCCTTCTTTCTAACTCATTCCCACTGGGTAATAATCACCCATGTTAGAGACAAAATATTCTTCCAGTGTCAGCTAAACTACTTAAGGGCCAGCATAATCTCTTCATGTTCTACCTTCAGTTGAGATAGGTAAGAGTACCCACTATAAAAGTCATTCACCAGCCATGCCAGATCAGTAGATTCCATAAAATAGGGTGAGAAACAAGGAGACAAAGGCAACATTCCAGGGGCAGGAAAGCAAAGGAAGAGTGCCAGAGGCTTAGGATGATGTAACCTCATCACACACATTTCCATTGCCGCAAGGTATCTGGGGAAAGTCTGCAAATGCAGGTTACAGATTCAGGCAGCTACAAACTATGTCTCTGATATCACATTCTCCCTGTGGTAGCCTTAATATTTTTAGAAAAGAAGTTTATTTGGATACAATGCAGCAATGTTCAAGAATATTAAGGGAGAAACGCCCATGAGTCCATTACATAACACGCATACTGTTCTTGTCTATTGTGCTCCAGGCCTCAATATGAATACATAGCTGACATATTTGTTGCAATCATGATATTTCAGCCATTTGGCACCCTGCTTTTTTTTCATTTGTATTGTAAACAGCTTTCCATGTTTTTACAGACTCTTAATAATTATTATTTTAATCGCCGCATAACAGAATAGTATAAATATTTAAAGAGCAGAACAGATGAGTAGAGGACTACATTTCTAACTTTACTACATAATTAGTTTTAAAACTCTCAGTCTCATCTGTAAAATAAAAGGCATAACAAGTGGTCTATAAGGTCCTTTAGAATTCATCTCTTTAAAGGGATTAAATCAATCATTTCTGCCACAGTTAGTTTAAAATAAGTAAATTTCCTTAGGGTTTATCAGTTCACTAAGTCCCTCAAGCAGAAAATGCTGTTAAAAAATACATTTCCTATTTGAAGCATTGTAGTAGAAAATATCATTTGGGGGGAGAGAGATGCCTAACATTGCCACTAAGTCTATATGGCATCCAAGTGGGTTCAAGTCTTTAAGCCAAGGTCGAATCAGAGAAAATCACATTCTGTTAGGAATGCCATACATGCCACCTGATGACAGCTTTGAGATATAACTTACATACATTAAAATTCAAATGTTTAAATGTACAGTTCCATGGCTTTGGCATATTTAGAGTTGTGTGATGATCTAATTTTATTTTACTTTTTTTTTTTTAATTTTTTTGGGCGCGTTGGGTCTTTGTTGCTGCACGTGGGCTTTCTCTGGTTGTGGTGCGCAGGCTTCTCATTGTGGTAGCTTCTATTGTTGCTGAGCACGGGCTCTAGGCGTGCAGGCTTCAGTAGTTGCAACACACGGGCTTAGTAGTGGTGCCCAAGAACACATGAGCTTTAGTAGTTGAGGCATGTGTGCTCAGTAGTTGTGGCTCGTGGCTCTAGAGCACAGGCTCAGTAGTTGTGACGCACGGGCTTAGTTGTTCCACAGCATGTGGGATCTTCCCGGACCAGGGATTGAACTCATGTCCCCTGAACTGGCAAGCAGATTCTTAACCACTGTGCCACCAGGGAAGTCCCTGATGATCTAATTTTAGAAAATTTCCATCACCCCAAGAAGAAACCTCATGCCCATTTGCAGTCACTTCCCATTTTCACTCACAGTCCTAGACAACCACCAACCTACTTTCTGTCTCTACAGATGGGTCTTTTGCAGATATTTCATATAAATGAAAATCATACAGTATGCAGCCTTTTGTGTCTGGCTTCTTTCACTCAGCATAATGTTTCTGAAGTTCCTATGATGATTGTGTTCATTTGCTTTGTCTTCTCTTTCGCCTTCTTCCCTGACATCACACGAAACTCTTCCACTGTCACTTAGGGTAAAAATGATGCAGAATGGGAGACTAGCTGAATAAAATAATATACACATAACACAAGGCAGTACTATGCAACTATAAAAAATAATAAGATCTCTATGAACTGATACAGGGTTTCCAGGAGATAATAGTAAGTGAAAAAGGCAAAGCGTTAAGTAAGCATATATACATTTATAGTATGCTACTTCTTGTGTAATAAAAAAGGATGGGAATTTTTTAATATACAAATATTGTTTATCATCACAAAAAGAAATGTAAGAAGGATAGCCCAGAAAACAGTGAAGCTGGTTACCTATAAGGGTTGGAGAGAATTGAGTGAAGAGGGTAAGGAAGGGACTGATATCGCTCGTAGGATCTTACATGTTCAAAGTTAAAATCGAATCAGTGAGAATGAGAGGAGTGGAAACAAACACAAAAAGTAAACAAATTCATATACACATAGACACGAGTATTTGTGTATTTGTACGCTTGTGTGTACATATACACAAGCATACAGATCTTCTATTTCCTAGATCTGTTCTCTAAAAGGCCAAGAAGCAAAATCCCCTCTAATAGTAATGAGCACACCTGGTGCCCTGCTCATTCTCTGCTCTAAAGGTCACCTTGAGACCGTTTCTCACATACAGCCTCATGGCCATGCCTGTGCTGAGACCATACAAAAATATCACTTGCACTCTCTTGTAAACACAGCTATTCTGGGACACTGATCAACAAAAACTGTGCGGAGTGGGCAAAAATAAAGTCCAGATCCTCTGCAAGAGAATCTTTTCAGCCAAAAGGTACATGAAAAATGTGAATTGATTTCTTGCCAGCTTCCACAGATCAGAGTAAATCTGTGTGGCTGAAAGGGATTAGTTTCTGAAAACAATTTCATTTCTATATGGAAACGGTACCAAACAATGCAGGTAATGTTTCTGTCAAAGGAAGGAAAGGGAGATTTCCTAAAATCATCAGAGCAGAAGTAAAGGGTATGCTCAGGTCTCAGCATAGACCAAAAACATATTTTGGTACCTGGTACATAGTGAATCCTGAGACACCTTGTTGATGGGCTGGATGACAGAGTCAGTCCAGATTTAGGGACAGAAGGAGGGGTAGCAAAAAGAGCTCTGGTTTGGGTTCCGTCACTAGCTGTGTGGACTTCAGAAGGTCACTGAGTATTGCTGATTATCCTACTTCCCTCAACCTAAAAATATATTTTTCTCTAAGTTCTGTGATCTGGCTGATCTGGCTTTCACAAATATTATTTTACCTTTCAACAAGCTGAAAGCCTAGTTCAATCCAAAAGCCTATTAGAATAACTTTAAAGGAAAAATAAAAGCTGATTAACATCTGGATCTCTTACTACAGACGTGAATTTTCAAAATGATCTTTATATAAAATATAACTGCTCTCACAGGGAATGGCTTCCACTTGAAATGCTCTTTCATGCCAGTAATAAGGCCTTCAAGTCAAATAATATCAGCTTATAAGTGTGCTTACAAACAGCCGTGGAGAGCTCCACTCTTATTAAGTCATGATTCTTCCCAGTGAAGAGCAAACAATGTGAAGTTCATTGATTTTTTTTTCATTGCCTAAATCACTCCTGTGTAGAAGATAAGATTATTTGAAAGGCTTTTAGAAATTAATTGATTAGCAGTAACATTCTAGAACTTGTTTGCAAACTCTGTATACACATAATCACTATGTTTGCAAAGTTGATAAATACATATGGGAGGATTTAGGTCAAAGAAAGGGTGAAATGAATTAATCAGTAATTTTTTTAATGTCAGAACCTTTTTTCTATTTTATTACAGCCTTTCACATGATACTTTCTTTTTTAACAAGACCTGTTTTATATTCAACAATTGTTTCTGGTCCATAATTGTTAGCCCTGGGGAACAATTGAAATACAAACAAGAATTCATAACAAGATCATTTTGTTGGTTTTATTTTAATGTTATCCCATGGGGAAGGGCTACATGAATTAATTTTAAAATTCTAAATTTAGTTCCATCTACTATGTAAAGAGTTTTCTAAGTCAACATAAGAAATGACAATGTTGTCACCATTCAACAATATGGTTTGTATATATATATGTATATGTATGTATGTATATATATATATACATAGACTATAGATCCTGTTCTGTCATTTATTTAATGATATGACATTGTACTGAATACTTGGGAGCAAAATTCCCAAGCCACAGTAAATACCGAACTGTATTTATAAAGACCATTGCCATCCAGCAAGGCTCTTTCATGGTTCTTCACCCTGGCTGCACATTAAAATCACTTGGGCACTTCCTTAAAAGTGTTGATCACAAAGACCCACCACATACCAATTAAATCAGCATCTCTCAGGGTACAACTGGACTGGGCATCTATTTTGTTTGTTGATTTGTTTAGTCCTCCCAGGGATTCTACTTGATATCCAGAGTGAAGACTACTGACATATATTATGTGACTTATTCCTCTTAATATCTCCGTGTAGTAGGTAGAGATAATTAATTGCCTCTCATTATAGAGTCAGAGAAATGAAGAACCTGTCTGAGGTCATAAAGCTAGGAAATGGCAGAGCCAGGTTTGAAATCAGGTGCCCTGAGCCCTGGAGCAACTCTCATTCTTTTCCATGATGTGGACTGCCTACCTTCAAGTCCTGTCTAGGCTGCTAACTGGCTCATCATTGATAAGTCTTTCCAACAGCTTTGCCTCCGATTTTCTCATCTATAAAAACAAGGAATCTGTTTGCTGGTTCCTTAGACCCTTTCTAGCAAATACTAAAAATCTATAATATACCAGGTCTAGCTTTGTAAACTTGATCACAGTGATACTACAACTTCGTGGGAATGACAGCTCTAGTAAGTAGTATGTAAAAATAACAATAAAATAGGAGTGGGATGCAAAAAAAATAGGGACAATAAGGGATGGGGGTGGGGAATGTGGCATGGATCAGGTGAACTCCAGAGAAGACAGAGTTTGAGCCTGACCCCTGATGAAAATAATAAGAGCACTTGGTGCATTTTTTACTTTGTTCTTGTTCTAGGTCTGTGCACATTTTTTCTTCCCGCTTAGAGTATGCAAACAGTAGCTGTGATTACTTTGAATGAATGATAAATACTCTGTTTACCACAGTAAAAATTAGACCTTGACATTTCTTTTTAGTAACTAGAAAGCCAGTTTCATTTATTGCTTACTCCTCAACTTAGTTGTTTCCTTGGTGACACTGGACAAGGGGACTTAGTGAGGCTTAACCTTCCCTAAAACCAGTAAAATATTTTCCCTTAGTTCTACAAAAACTGCCATGTCAAAGCACAAAAGCATCTCTACTGCGCATATTAAAAAGAATAAAAAGTTTACTATACCATGTATTAATTTCAAAATGCTAGCTTGTTGTTTGACTGATGGTTAGGTCAAAATGGAAGGGTACACAGCTGTTAGGAGACAGAAGTCAACTGTGATCCTTGGACAAATCCAACTTCTCTTAAGGCAGCAACTGGTCCCCAAGCTTGGCTTTCTTTGAGATAACAGACTCCCAGACCATGTCTCCAGAAATCCTTGTTCCTTGAGAATCTGTATTTTAAAAGCTCTTGCAGGTAATTCTGAGGCCCATTTAAGTTTGGAAAACAGTTACAGGCACCATTACTGCTCACCATACCTGTTTAGCATGTGGTTATTGGGAGCCAATCAGCTTCCCAGCTACAGCACTTAATTCAGAGTCACTTAAATGTAAGAAGCAAAGGCTTACTAGCTCAGTTGTATATTAGGATGTTAGCACAAAGTCTCATCCCCTACTGAAAAAATATGAAATATCCCAGTTAAAGCAAGTGTTAAAAGATATGAAAATTCTGATTTTCAAATAATCGTTATTGATTATGTCTCTATAACTTCTTGTCCCCTTGGGAGCTGCTCAGCACCTCACAATTTCAGATCTACTCTCACTTGTAATTAGCTGCTAAGTAGGGCAGAGGTGCTTTCTTAGTTCGGAGCCTTATGACCAGTCCGCATTTTATCTGATCTCACCTATACCCCAACCAGAGACACTTCTTTGAAAAGCAAGATACCTCGACAGGAAACTTACACAGTGGGCTACACACACTAACACAGAATAAGTGTCTGTTGAGGTTGTTAGTGTCTCATTTATTTCTTTTCTTTCTTTTTTTTTTTTTTTTTTTGCGGTACGCGGGCCTCTCACTGTTGTGGCCTCTCCCGTTGCGGAGCACAGGCTCCGGACGCGCAGGCTCAGCAGCCATGGCTCACGGGCCCAGCCGCTCCGCGGCATGTGGGATCTTCCCGGACCGGGGCACGAACCCGTGTCCCCTGCATCGGCAGGCGGACTCTCAACTACTGCGCCACCAGGGAAGCCCTCATTTATTTCTTAAAGTCACTGTACACACTTTCCACTTACCTCCTGTTTTACTTTAATTGCGTTTTAAAAGAATGTCTATTTTGTACTCTAACAAATTCATAAACCCCCAGCAGTTCCCAGTTCTTACACTTAAGCCTCTATATCCCTCAGCAACCACTGGTTTGCAGAGTCAATCCTTTTTTGCCAAAAACAGCAACAACAACGACAAAGTCAAGAAAGTTTAACTGATTTCATGCAAACTGTCCTAATTTTGTCCACAGAAGTCCTACTTCTGTGTGCCTGTAAGGCTTTCTGTCTGTGAGTCAAAGAACAGAGAATGGAGAAAGAGGTCACATTTTCTTTAGAAAACAAAGAGCTTCCCTACCCCCAAGTCTCTTTATTTTCAGGCCAATGGTCTCCCAAGGGCTGAAGGAGTCAGAGACCACCTGCTAAGCTGAAGCAGGCCTGGCACCTTCCAGCCACAGCCAGTTGGAAACCAAGTTGTATAGCATTTAAAGCAGGGACCTTATTTCTGCAGCAGGTGGTTTTGTGCTGCGGGGGGAGAAAAAAAAAATCCATGATAAAAAATTAAAAAAAAAAAGGTCTCCCTGTGGTAAGGAAAATGCTTCGGCATATCCCCTCAGGTTTATTTTTCGAAAATCATTTGCCCCTCACCCCAACCCTGGTCCTAATATCATAAGCTTTTCCTTTTTTGTTTTTTTAATACCACGTAAACATCACTAAGTAACTGAGCATTCACCATAGCTTATTTGTAGCATTTTGATTAGAGTCGTTATCCCAAATCACTGACTACAGATCTTAAAATCATTTTTTTAAGTAGGAAAATCTAAAAATGGGAGAAAGATGAAAAAACCCGAAAACTTTTTTTAAGCAAAATTTGCATGTATAATCAGAGCAGATGTGCTATAAAGTTTTCTAAATAGTCAGTCCCCCCTGCCCCACAAAAAGGCCAGCATTAAAACCAAAACTAACTGGTTACAAGACTCCTTGAGTCTCTCTGCATTCAGAAATAATTACACACACTAACACATGCATGTGCATGTGAACACAAACATTCTCACACTTCTTCAGCAGTATAAGGATGTCCACCAAGCAAGAACAAACAGGGCTGAGAAGTGTCCATGATCACCCTATGACTGGTGGGGTAAATCTTGGGAAGCATATAGGAATTGACAAGGGACAGAAAAAATGTCAGAGAGGGTCGGGAGAATGTCAGGGATGGATCAAGAAAGAATAGGAAATATTAAACACAATGGTGGCAGGGACAAGAAGAAGCAACTGGAAGCAAAACTTTCAATGGTGAAGAAGAGAGTCAGTGAGAAAGAACCAAAAGATAAGAAAGAGCTGTGGCCCAGGAAAAATGTAGGAGGTAGGCAGAAAGTTGATGAACACCTGACAGCTGTCTTAATGTCAGAAACATAGGACACTGGGAGAGTCATATATGACATCAGTAGTCAATGGAATGCAGGACCTATTTCAGCCACTATCGTCTACACAATTTTAAGCACGTAAGCAATGCCATATGACTCAGTCTGTCCTCATAGAAGCTTTTCCAGAGTAAGGATTCTACACTTTCTATAACATAGGCAAAGGATAGAAGTCCTAATGGAAAAGGATGATAAACTTAACTACATGTAAAAATATCTATATAAACCATAAACATAATTCAAAATTAGCAAAAGATTAGGACAAAACATTTGCAAAGAGACACAACAGAAAAAAGGATTAATATCCATGATCTAAAGGGTTCCTGCAAGTCAACAGGCAAAAGGATAAAAAGAGACAATTCACAGAAGAAATGACCAATAAATAGATAGAAGAAAATGCTTAACCTTACTCATGGTTAAAAGCTTAAAGTAAAAGGTGAAATGATATTTCACTTGATAAGCACACATTTTAATGTGAAGAAAGCTATTGTGGATGAAGTTGCAGGGCTAATAATAAGATTATAAATTAGGTAACATTATTTGAATCAATTTAGCAATATTTACCTACATTTAAAATAAACATGCATTTTGACCTTGCAATCATAGTACCAGGGCTTTATCCTGTACAAATACTGGCATAATAAAGCAAGAAATAGAGGTAATATGGCTGATCACTACCACCTTGTTCGTAATTGTCTAAAAACAAACTAGAAACCACCTAAATGTCGATGAGGCCTGATTAAATAAATTACGAGTTAATCATAAAATATTATGATGTCATTTAAAATAATACAATAGGTCTAAATTTGCCAAAAGAGAAAGCTGTCCAAGATACAGTATTAAGTGAATAAAAAGTTACAAAGCAATATTTAGAGCATGACAATTCTATTTGAGTTTTGTAACATACATAAATATATGTTATATAGTCTTGGAAATTTTCTGGAATTTGTGGAAAACGAATGGTACTTAAAGAGGAAGAGAAAAGGGTACTTCAATTCCTACCTTAAAGCCTTCTGTACTGCTACAGGATTTTCTTGTCTTTGCCGTAAGCCAGTACTGCTTTGAAAAAAATTTTTTTTAACGTATGGGAAGTGTTATATTTACTTTAAAATTGCATGCAGTTTGCAAGAGCAAGCAAAATAAAATATTGCCACTCCTTTACAATTCTGCCAACTGCAAACATGATGAAGCAAAAAAAAAAAAGTCCAAAGACCTGCATTCAAATCCTGGGTTCATTTCTGTCACATTGTCACCTGGCCTACCTAGCTGACTCTGAGCCAGTCACCTCACATGTTAAACACAATAATCATGGTAAAGATTCAATGAGATGAGGTATAATAAGTGTCATGCTCAATTCTCAGCACACATTGCACCTTCAACAAACACTAGTTTCTCTCCTTCCTAAATGACATCAGAGCTCAGAGAAACTAGCAGCTCAGGGTATTGTCAGAAGACTCTGAATCACTGAAAACTCTACGGCAGGACAATACAACTGCTTCCAAATACTGAAGGAACATTTGGTTTCTATACCACCCTATGCAATGTGGCCTAATCCTGGGGTATTGATTCCAGTCCACACACAGATGACTCCAAGTGTAGATCTCCAGCACCATTCTCCACCTTCAGTTTCAGGCGTCTACGTACAACTGCCGGATGACAGCGCTGGGATATCTAAGAATCTTAAACATCATATCAATCCTAAACCTGCTCCTGCCCCCAGCCTCCCCATCTCAGAAAATGGCTTCACCAACCCCTAAATCGTTTAAGCCCAAAACCAAGAAGTCATCATTGTTTCCTTTCTCCATCCTTCACAAAGTCTTGACTCTTCATCGAAAGCACAACCCAAATTCACCATTTCTCTCTGTCAGTATGGCAACCTGGTGATTCAAGCCCCACCATCATCTCTCTCCTAGATGTCTGAGCATTCCAGCTGACCTCTCTGCTAAAAGTTCTCCATGTCATGACCTCTCTGCCAAAAGTTCTCCAAAGTCCTCTCCTCATAAAAGTTCTCCATGTCATAGCTATTGTGGCATTTTTTTTCTTTTTCTTGTTTTTTTTTCTGTAGGTCCTTGTTGTTTATCCATTTTATATACAGTAGTATGTATCTGCTAATCACAAACTCCTAATTTATCCCTCCCCTAACCCCTTTTCCCTTTGGTAACCATAAGTTTGTTTTCTATGTCTGTGAGTGTGTTTCTGTTTTTTATATAAGTTCATTTGTATATGTTTTTTTCTTTTCAGCTGCATTGGGTCTTTGTTGCTGCGTGAGGGCTTTCTCTAGTTGTGGCGAGCGGGGGCTACTCTTTGTTGAGGTGTGCGGGCTTCTCACTGCAGGGGCTTCTCTTGTTGCAGAGCATGGGCTCTAGGCGCGCGGGCTTCAGTAGTTGTGGCACGCCAGCTCAGTAGTTGTGGCTCACGGGCTCTAGAGCACAGGCTCAGTAGCTGTGGCGCACGGGCTTAGTTGCTCCATGGCATGTGGGATCTTCCTGGACCAGGGATCGAACCCGTGTCCCCTGCACTGTCAGGCGGATTCTTAACCACTGCACTACCAGGGAAATCCCTGTATCATATTTTAGATTCCACAAATAAGTGATATCATATGGTATTTGTCTTTGTCTGACTTTCTTCACTTAGTATGATAATCTCTAGGTCCATGCACGTTGCTGCAAGTGGCATTATCTCATTCTTTTTTATGGCTGAGTAGTATTCCATTGTATATATGTACCACACCCTCTTTATCCATTCCTCTGTCGATACACATTTAGGTTGCTTCCATGTCTTGGCTATTGTGAATAGTGCTGCTGTGAACATTGAGGTGCATGTATCTTTTCAAATTAGAGTTTTCTCCAGATATAGGCCCAGGGGAGGGACTGCAGGATCATATATCTCTATTTTTAGCTTTTTAAGGAACCTCCATATCATTCTCCATAGGGTCTGCACCAATTTACATTCCCACCAACAGTATAGGAGAGTTCCCTTTTCTCCACTCTCTCTCTAGCATTTATTATTTGTAGACTTTTTAATGATGGCCATTCTGACCAATGTGAGGTGATACCTCGTAGTTTTGATTTGCATTTCTCTATTTAGGTCTTCTGCCCGTTTTGTGATTGGGTTGGGTTATTTTGTTGTTGTTGTTGTTGTTAATGTGATATTTTTTAAAGGTCAAGTAGACTTTTCAGAAAACTCCAACAGCCTCTCACAATAACTATAATCAATCCCAAACTCCTCGCTACAGGCCTACACAATCTCCCTCCAGCCTGTCTCTCTTACTCCTCTTCCTATGATCACTGGGCTCCACATGGTTCTCCAGTTCACTGTGACTCACTGTCCCTTCTCTCTCGAATGCTTTCCCTCCATATTTTTGCAAGACTGACTCCTTCTTGCAATTCAGGTTAGAATTAAGTAACACAGAGGAATAGGTCCTGATCACCCAAACTGGAGAGGCCTCCTGGTTGTCTATTATTAACAGCCATTTACTTTACTTTCTGTCATTTCCCACTAAAATGTTAGCTCCACGAAAATAGAAATGTTTTATTCACTCATGATTCCCTGTGCCTAGAACAGTGCCTGGCACACAGTGGTGATGCCACACGTTTTTGTTTATTGGATTAAAGATTTTGTGGTTCCTGATGAACAGATCTAAAAGAGATCCCCGACTGTTATCTGTCGCCATAAAAGAAAAGTATTTATGAATAAAAGCTGGGGATTGATTTGTATTTATCCCAGGAACAGTGATTTCTTTAGCATTTAAAACTAAGGTTAGAGTAAGAGTTAATATGGATGATGAGAAATGGTATCAGCTTAGTGGTAATCAATGTATCGTCATTTCTGCTAATAATGAATAATAGGACTGCCAGTGTTTTTATTAGACCTTTTAGAGTATAGTGGAGTCACCTAGCTGGCCGGAGGGCTCATCTAATCAAAATATTTTATTCTCCCAGAACTCCAAGTTAAGTATAAGTAAACTTCCTAAAGCTGTTCGTGAGCTATCCATGTGATTTCACTGTATTATGGATGAGGCAGCATTATTATAAGCCCTTTCAGTTATTCTGGTGACTCATCCGCTCATTTGGTATCTACCATCTATATTTGCTCTTTTCTGACTCCTGCACTTTAGTGAATCGCACAAAAGTAAGGCTCCAACATTACACCTGTATACTGTACATGACAAGAAAAGGAAAAAAGACTAGAAGACTTTATACCAAAATGCCAACTGTAGTCATTTCTGGATTACAGGGTTATGGATGATTTATAATTTTCTTCATTTTCTTCTGTGTTTTCCACTGTTTACAGTTAACAAGCAATATTTTAAAAATAACGTTTTTGTTTAAATATCTAATATGCTATTTGCCCATATAGAATAAGAACTGAAACAGATTTGAAAATTAAAAGACAAATACTAAAATGCCTTAATATGATGGAGAAAGTTTTTAGAACTTAAAATATTCTTTTTGAGTTACCACAAAAACTACTTCTAATCTTTAATTTTGAAGAGAAAAATATCTGCCTTATTCCTAAAAGTCATTTCTCTTAACCCTAAAATTTGATGCAAATTTATTATTAAAAATTTTACTGATCCATATTTAAGTCACATTTGCCTGACTTAGAGCCATAGCAAAGCATAAGACAGAAAACAATTCTGGTAATTTTGGTAAATTCAGAAAAGCATAGTAGTAGATCCAACAAACAAATCACAAGCCTTAAAAATGGGATGAGGCTTCCCTGGTGGCGCAGTGGTTGAGAGTCCGCCTGGCGATGCAGGGGACACGGGTTGGTGCCCCGGTCCGGGAAGATCCCACATGCCGCAGAGCGTCTGGGCCCGTGAGCCATGGCCGCTGAGCCTGCACGTCCGGAGCCTGTGCTCCGCAACAGGAGAGGCCGCAAGAGTGAGAGGCCCACGTACGGAAAAAAAAAAAAAAAAAATTTGATGGTGTACTTGCGCATAAGTGATTGTATAAGCCTCAGTATAATGCTAGGATCATTGCCAAATTCAAGCTATGCTATGTGTAAACATAATGCATGTACCAGGAGCAATAGGACTTCAGTTCAAAAGAAACCAGTGAGGCAGCAGCATAAGTCAACACCCAGGAGATGCACAAGCCTTCCCAGGAGGTCTGCTCACCCTGCCCTGGGTCACAACATTCATAGGGGATTCAACAAGCTATAGACCCTCATCCCATTATAGACCCTCATCCCATTAGGCTGCGTCCCTAAAGATCTATTCACAGGACAATTACGTCCCAGTCTGCATGCTCTTTTAAATTTTTGCAACTGACTCAGCACTGCAATTGCTAATAAGTGCTGTAATCAGAAATTCTTTTCCTCTAGCAGAACAAGAGCAATTCAAACATCGGAGTTTATCCTCACAATCCAGATCTGAAAGCGAAAAAAGCACCAACGAGGCCTATGTCTTCTTTAAATCTCAGAAAACATTTGCAGCGCTGTGAAAGCAGTGTGATTCTAATGACAGAAAACACTTTTGATGAATAATGCAAAAGCATCTGTCAGTATTTAGGAAACAATCACCACTACTGGCCATTTGAACAAGTCCATTCTAGGTGAACGAATAACCGGAAGGACTCTTCTTTGTTTTTAAGTATTCAATTCAGGAACATAAAAATAATCAACATGGTTCATTTAACTGGAATCATATTTCCAACCAATGTACCCTTCCTTCTGTTCTTGAAATGTGGGGATCCAAGGTTTAAGCCGTTCAAGCCAGCTTGACTCATCTAAAGCAGCTTTCAGTAGTTTCACAGTGACCATCAGCTCTGTCAGAGGGTGGATGTGGCTTCACAGGGTCATACCAGCAAATGATAATTACTGTGTTAAAAGAGCTATTCTCAGTGGCATAAGTATCCCAGCTACCAAAAAGCTACAAGTGGAAACCCTACAAAACCAGCTGATTTGTTGTTATAAAGTATCCTATTCCAACGCATTGCAAGCACTCACTACTCCCTGTATCTCTATCAAAACCAAAAAGTCAGATCTCCTTTAAATCAATTACCATGCTCTAGTCCAGAATTTAGAATTATTCAGGACAACTGAATCAAGTATCTATTACCTTCCACAGCCATCATCATATCCATGAACAAACCAGCTATAAAGCAGTACATCACTAGAGACAAAATATTTCCCAGTCCAAGCTGCAGTTTTTTGTTGTTGTTGTTGTTGGGGGTAGGAGTTTATTAATTATTTATTTTTGGTTGTGTTGGGTCTTCGTTTCTGTGCGAGGGCTTTCTCTAGTTGTGGCAAGCGGGGGCCACTCTTCATCGCGGTGTGCGGGCCTCTCACTATCGCCGCCTCTCTTGTTGCGGAGCACAGTCTCCAGATGTGCAGGCTCAGCAGTTGTGGCTCACGGGCATAGTTGCTCCGCAGCATGTGGGATCTTCCTAGACCAGGGCTTGAACCCGTGCCCCCTGCATTAGCAGGCAGATTCTCAACCACTGCGCCACAAGGGAAGCCCCAAGCTGCGGTTTTTTATAATACAATTTTCTGCCTTCCTCATCTGTATTCTGAGATGACTGGGCCTAAGTCAATTTAACTGTCTCTATATAGCCATGCCCATGTAAGCACTTTAAAATGCTTGATCACAGGAGATTGTTAAGGGCTCTGCTTAAAGGAAGATCTTACAAAAGGGGGGAAAAAAAATTCCCTGGTGCAGTTAATTTAAAATGAGAAAGACAGGGAAGGAGAAAGGGAGAAAGAGAGAGAGAGGAAGAAAGGAGGGAAAGGAAGAATTTCTTAAAGTTTCATCTGATTTATGGGAATCTTACTAGTAAACGAAAGAGGACAGCCTGCACATGACCTGTAATAGTAATATTATGAATGCTCATGGCATTCATATTAGGGAAGTAACCCCCATTTGAGTTTGTGATCTTAATAAAAAACTTGTTTCTAACTTGCCAGATTCCTAGGCTGACCTCCTTGCCCTACCCCTCTTAGACGACACATCAAAATTCTTTCCTGGAAAAAAAAAGTCACTTTCACTTCTACTGCTAACATTGCCAATGATGACAACAAGCTACCATAAAATATTTTTTATGACTCTGTTTCCCCTCAAGTGTGAAGAACTCCTAAGTACAATATCTCACTTTTTACGATGGTCAGTTTTACTGACAGGGCCAGAGGAGAGAAAGGGCAGAAGATGTGGTAGAACGTGAAGAACGCCACTCTTGAGAGTTGAGAGGGGTCTATAGCTCCCCTGGTGGAGGTATCAAGAGTTTCCTACTGTCAAGATGCCCACCTTCTCAAATGTGTCATAGTCCAAAAATGTAAATGTCCTAAGAGGCTACATATTTTAAATGTTATAATCTTCCTGTTTTACTTATAATGTCTGCCTCTCCCACTAGAAATAAGTTCCATGATGTTAAGAATTTTTATCTGGAAATGCAAATCAAAACTACAATGAGGTATCACTTCACACTGGTCAGAATGGCCATCATCAAAAAATCTACAAACAATAAATGCTGGAGAGGAAGTGGAGAAAAGGGAACCCTGTTACACTGTTGGTAGGGATGTAAATTGATACAGCCACTATGGAGAACAGTATGGAGGTTCCTTTAAAAACTAAAACTGGGCATATACTGCCACTCCTGGGCATATACTCGGAGAAAGCCATAATTCAAAACCATACATGCACCCCGATGTTCACTGCAGCACTATTTACAATAGCCAGGACACAGAAGCAACCTAAATGTCCATCAGGAGAGGAATGGATAATGAAGATGTGGTACATATATGCAATGGAATATTACTCAGCCACGAAAAGGAATGAAATTGTGCCATTTGCAGAGATGTGGACAGACCTAGAGACTGCCATACAGAGTGAAGTCAGAAAGAGAAAAACAAACATCATATAATATCACTTATATGTGGAATCTAGAAAAATGATACAGATGAATTTATATGCAAAGCAGAAATACAGACACAGATGTAGAGAACAAACATATGGATACCAAGGGGGGAAGGGGTGTGTGAGATGAATTGGGACATTGGGATTGACATATGTACACTACTATGTATAAAACAGATAACTAATGAGAACCTACTGTAGACCACAGGGAACTCTACTCAGTGCTCTGTGGTGACCTAAATGGGAAGGAAATCCAAAAAGGAGGGGATATATGTATACATATAGCTGATCCACTTTGCTGTATAGCAGAAACTAACACAACACTGTAAAGCAACTATACTCCAATAAAATTTTTAAAAAAGAAACATGAAAAGTCAAAAAAAAAGAATTTTTATCTATTTTATTAGTGCTTTATCCCCCACCCCATACCTGTCAGTAGACACTCTGTAACTAATTAATGAGTAAATCAAAGGATAAATTATAGCAAAGTCTCTATGCTGGTGCATTTCTGACTCAACCATTTTTTAACTTAAGGTAAACATACATTTAGGGGGTTATGGGTTGAAATCCGTGACTTCTCCGAATTCCTGTGAGCTGTCTAACCATATCAGTAATTAAGCCTTAAGCAGACCTATACCACTCTGCTGCTTACCACCCTGGGATGGCAAGAAAAGGTTCATTTCAATATAAAATTAACTGTTAAACTAATCTCACAAATCCTTCCGAAATGATCAAACTAATTTCTTGGAATCAAAACAGCTCAGAGGAAACAGGACATTCATGACCAGAAGAGGGATGCAAGGAGGCTGGCCATCTCCCCTCCATTGAAAAAACACGCACTGTGTTGTGCTAGGATGGTGCAACTGTGCTGTAAGCAGAGGAAAAACAGTGCTCATTTGCACCACCTACTGATGACTGGCGAATAGGAATAAGCACTGTCCAGGGTAGCAATGAAAAAGATAGCTTTTCTCCCAAACCACGAGGACTTTTCTGTTTTCCCATAAGGCTCGCAGTGGTGAGAGGGGCTGAAATGTTGGGGCAGCTGGTCACCAGGACCAACAGTGGGCAGTGGGGTGTTACTGAGCACTGGCAAGGAAATGAGGACTAAATGAAGGCTAAAAGGATCCACCCTATGTGGTCCAGAGCTAGGCTCATTGTCTACAATGCAGAGCTGAGGTGTGGCTCTGGGCTACAGAAAGAAGGCTCAAGAAAATGACTTCCAGTAGCCTTCAGAACTGCTGCTTAATTAAGGGCCCAGGAGGTATGAGAAAGTAGACCCAGCTCCTCTAGCAAAAACTGACCCAAACTTCATGCCAGAGAAAGAAAGATTACAGAAAGAGAGGGAGGGGGGCATTTCCCTAGTGGTCCAGTGGGTAAGACTCTGAGCTCCCAATGCAGGGGGCCCAGGTTTGATCCCTGGCTGGGGAACGAGATCCAGTGTGCATGCCACAACTAAGAGTCTGCATGCCACAGCTAAGAAGTCTACATGCCGCAACTAAGAAAAGATCCCGTGTGCCACAACTAAGACCCAACACAGCCTAAATAAATAAATATTTTTTTAAAATAAAATTTTTTTAAAAAGAGAGGGAGGGGTAGGAGCAGGGAGAGGTGCTCAAGGACCAACTATGCCAGTAACATTGAATCTCTCTAAATGACAGAGTGGAGCACTGGATATCCGGGTGAGTCTTAAACTATTCTGTGTACTTGTCCATGCAGCTGAAATATTCCACGTGGAGAGAGTGTAGTTCAATGGTAAAGAGCACGGACTGTGGAATGTGTGGGCCTTGGGCAAATTACCTAACTTGCCTGGAATCACTTCGTTCATTGTAATAGTGCATGATAATGGTATCTGTTCTGCGGATTTGTTGTGAGGATTAAATGAATAAGTGCCTAGAATAATACCTGCCACATAATGTCAGACTCTTACATGCCATTTATTTCATAATTTTAAAAATTAAAATCTCCCAGCTCTATTGCCACTCCTCAAACACTCCAACTCCCAAAATGCCTGGTAATGGTGCTTTTTACACCACAAGGTGTTTCTCAAGCTGTGCAGCTTCTATCTTCCTCCATCTGAGCATTTCAGTAAACTTTAAAGGATAAGAGCAGAGTGCCTGGTGCCGGGAGAGAATGTGCAACCCTTCAGTCAGACCTTCCAGCAGTTACTGATAATCCAAATCCTATAGCCTGCTCTGAGAGTACCATGTACACTGTGTGCTTTCCTTCACACTCCGAACAAAAGATGAAGACTTGATTTTAACCTATCCCACTCCAAAGATTAGAAATGCCTTGTATCTGAAAATAAAAACATCAGCTGTGACGAATCTTGTTTTTATGACATATACTAGTGTTGAAACGTATGGCTTGCAGAGCAAATCCTACAGAGATCTATTTAGCTGTTGGAGGCTTTTTGCCTGCAACTCTAGGAGCTTCCACGTGATGAAAAAACAGGCCGAGGGGTAGAGCACTACTTGGAAAACTGATTTTTAAACATCAATCAATTTTTGCTTTTCCTTAAAAGTTAACTCATTATTAAAATATACTCATTGAAGTTAGGATTCTCCTTGTGAAAATCTTACTATTTTTTTTGCAAGGATGGGAATTTCTCATAGTGTTGTTTTAAAAATATCAGCTAACGTTGCATTTAGTACATAATTTCAAAAATAAAATGATCAGAAAAATTTATAGAAAAGAAACATATATGCAGTCAACTACTCCTAAATTACTCTGTGTAGATGCTTTGGGCTGCAAGCAACAGAAAGACCAACTATTACAAATTGCTTAAATAATAAAGAGGATTTTTTCAATCCCACATAGTAAGTTTGAAAGGTAAAAACATGGTTAGTTCATTTAGCAGTTCAGTAATTCATTATAAAATCCAAGTTTCTTCCTAAACTGATACGTTACACCAAACGTATAATAGCATCTCCAGGCATCATGTCTTCCTACCATAACACTATGTCATTTTTAATAGGAAAGAAAACTTTCTCCAAAGTGCCCTGATTTTCTTCACATCTAATTGGCTGGAATTGTGTCATGTGTCCCCGCCTACAACCAATTATTCAGAGGAAACTGGAATAACCAATCTGATCAACATTCACCCAGACTGGGCAGATGCTCAGATTTCCCTTGAATAGGACTGATTAACCTGACTGAGCTTCTGTCAGAAAAAAGGAAGCTGTTTTAGGCAACAATATTAATATAACAAATTTAAGTCAAGATACAATTCTCAGAAATTTCTCAAATAGGAACATCTAGGCATGATGTAACTTTTTCAACTTCAGCTATATAATTACATTCAATGTCTCAAAACTAACCCCAGGACCCATGCTGGATGTGATGGGTCCAAAATGAGGTAAGTGCAGAAACTGAAAGAATATAATACTTTTATAACACTGAACAGATTAATTTTATATGTTAAATCTACTAAAATTTGGAGCTTGTCTTTTTTATATCTTGGTTTTTATTTTTGGTAATTTATTTTTATAGTATTCCACAAAATTATCAGCCCATGATGGCCTGAAAATTGAAAAAAAAATAGAAGCCTCAAAGATAGCCTCATCCACCAGAGGGCAGACAGCAGAAGCAAGAAGAACTACAATCCTGCAGCCTGTGGAACAAAAACCACATGCACAGAAAGACAGACAAGATGAAAAGGCAGAGGGCTATGCGCCAGAGGAAGGAACAAGATAAAACCACAGAAAAACAACTAAATGAAGTGGAGAAAGGCAACCTTCCAGAAAAAGAATTCAGAATAATGATAGTGAAGATGATCCAGGACATCAGAAAAAGAATGGAGGCAAAAATCGAAAAGATGCAAGAAATGTTTAACAAAGACCTAGTAGAATTAAAGAAACAGAGATGAACAACACAATAACTGAAATGAAAACTACAATAGAAGGAATCAATAGCAGAATAACTGAGGCAGAAGAATGGATAAGTGACTTGGAAGACAGAACTGTGGAATTCACTGTTGCAGAACAGAATAAAGAACAAAGAATGAAAAGCAATAAAGACAGCCTAAGAGACCTCTGGGACAATATTAAATGCAACAACATTCGCATTATAGGGTTCCCAGAAGGAGGAGAGAGAGAGAAAGGACCAGAAAAAATATATGAAGAGATTATAGTCAAAAACTTCCCTAACATGGGAAAGGAAATAGCCACCCAAGTCCAGGAAGCACAGAGAGTCCCAGGCAGGATAAACCCAAAGAGAAACATGCCAAGAAGCATAGTAATCAAATTGGCAAAAATTAAAGAAAAATTATTGAAAGTAGCAAGGGAAAAATGACAAAAAACATACAAGGCAACTCCCATAAGGTTAACAGCTGATTTCTCAGCAGAAACTCTACAAGCCAGAAGGGAGTGGCATGATATACTTAAAGTGATGAAAGGGAAGAGCCCACAACCAAGATTACTCTCCCCAGCAAGGATCTCATTCAGATTCGATGGAGAAATCAAAAGCTTTACAGACAAGGAAAAGCTAAGAGAATTCAGCACCACCAAACCAGCTCTACAACAAATGCTAAAGGAACTTCTCTAAGTGGGAAACACAAGAAAGAAAAGGACCAGAAAAAATAAACCCAAAACAATTAAGAAAATGGTCATAGGAACATACATATCGATAATTACCTTAAACGTGAATGGATTAAATGCTCCAACCAAAAGACACAGGCTTGCTGAATGGACACAAAAATAAGACCCATCTATATGCTGTCTACAAGAGACCCACTTCACACCTAGCGACACATACAGACTGAAAGTGAGGGTAGGAAAAAGATATTCCACGCAAATGGAAATCAAAAGAAAGCTGGAGTAGCTATACTCATATGAGATAAAATAGACTTTAAAATAAAGAATGTTACAAGAGACAAGGAAGGACACTACATAATGATCAAAGGATCAATCCAAGAAGAAGATATAACAATTATAAATATATATGCACCCAACATAGGAACACCTCAATACATAGGGCAACTGCTAACAGTTATAAAAGAGGAAATCGACAGGAACACAATAATAGTGGGGGACTTTAACACCTCACTTACACCAATGGACAGAGCATCCAAACAGAAAATTAAAGAAGCACAGGGCTTCCCTGGTGGCGCAGTGGTTGAGAGTCCACCTGCCAATGCAGGGGACACGGGTTCGTGCCCCGGTCCAGGAAGATCCCACATGCCACGGAGCAGCTGGGCCCGTGAGCCATGGTCACTGAGCCTGCGCATCCAGAGCCTGTGCTCCACAAAGGGAGAGGCCACAACAGTGAGGCCTCCGTATCACAAAAATAAATAAATAAGGAAACACAAGCTTTAAATGACACAATATACCAGATAGATTTAATTGATATTTATAGGACATTCCATCCAAAACCAGCAGATTACACTTTCTTCTCAAGTGCACATGGAACATTCTCCAGGAGAGATCACATCTTGGGTCACAAATCAAGCCTCAGTAAATTTAAGAAAACTGAAATCATATTAAGCATCTTTTCTGACCACAACACTATGAGATTAAAAATGAATAACAGGAAAAAAAACGTAAAAAACAGAAACACATGGAGGCTAAACACTAAGTTACTAAATAACCAAGAGATCACTTAAGAAATCAAAGAGGAAATCAAAAAATACCTACAGACAAATGACAATGAAAACATGATGGTCCAAAACCTATGGGAGGCAGCAAAAGCAGTTCTAAGAGGGAAGTTTATAGCTATACCTCAAGAAAGAAGAAAAATCTCAAGTAAACAATCTAACCTTACACCTAAAGGAATAGAGAAAGAAGAACAAACAAAACCCCAAGTTAGCCGAAGGAAAGAAATCATAAAGATCAGAGCAGAAATAAATGAAATAGAAACAAAGCAAACAAAAGCAAAGATCAATAAAACTAAAAGGCTTCTTTAAGAAGATAAACAAAATTGATAAACCATTAGCCAGACTCATCAAGAAACAAGGGAGAGGACTCAACTAAATAAAGTAAGAAATGAAAAAGGAGAAGTTACAAGAGACACCTCAGAAATATAAAGCATCCTAAGAGACTACTAAAAGCGACTCTATGCCAATAAAATGGACAACCTGGAAGATATGGACAAATTCTTAGAAAGGTATAACCTTCCAAGCCTGAACCAGGAAGAAATAGAAAATATGAACAAACCAATCACAAGTAATGAAATTGAAACTGTGATTAAAAATCTTCCAACAAACAAAAGTCCAGGGCCAGATGGCTTCACAGGTGAATTCTAACAAACATTTAGAGAAGAGCTAACACCCATCCTTCTCAAACTCTTCCAAAAAATTGCAGAGGAAGGAACATTCCTAAACTCATTCTAGGAGGCCACCATCACCCTGATACCAAAACCAGACAAAGATACTACAAAAAAAGAAAATTACACACGAATATCGCTCATGAATATAGATGCAAAAATCCTCAACAAAATACTAGCAAACAGAATCCAACAGCACATTAAAAGGATGATACACCATGATGAAGTGGGATTTATCGCAGGGATGCAAGGACTCTTCAATATAAGCAGATCAATCAATGTGATACACCATCTTAACAAATTGAAGAATAAAAACCATATGATCATCTCAATAGATGCAGAAAAAGCTTTTGACAAAATGCAACACCCATTTATGATTAAAACTCTACAGAAAGTGGGCATAGAGGGAACCTACCTCAACATAATAAAGGCCACATATGACAAACCCACAGCCAACATCATTCTCAATGGTGAAAAACTGAAACCATTTCCCCTAAGATCAGGAATGAGACAAGGATGTCCACTCTCACCAGTATTATTCAATACAGTTTTGGAAGTCCTAGCCATGGCAATCAGAAAAAAAAAAGAAATAAAAGGAATACAAATTCGGAAAAGAAGAAGTAAAGCTGTCACTGTTTGCAGATAACATGATATTATACATAGAGAATCCTAAAAATGCTAACAGAAAACTACTAGAGCTAATCAATGAATGTGGTAAAGTTGCAGGATACAAAATTAATGCACAGAAATCTCTTGCATTCCTATACACTAATGATGAAAAATCTGAAGGAGAAATTAAGGAAACACTCCCATTTACGACTGTAACCAAAAGAATAAAATACCTAGGAATAAACCTACCTAGGGAAACAAAAGACCTGTATGCAGAAAACTATAACACACTGATGAAAGAAATTAAAGATGATACCAACAGATGGAGAGATATACCATGTTCTTGGATTGGAAGAATCAATATTGTAAAAGTGACTATACTACCCAAAGCAATCTACAGATTCATTGCAATCCCTATCAAATTACCAATGGCATTTTTTACAGAACTAGAACAAATTATTGTAAAATTTGTATGGAGACACAAAAGACCCCGAATAGCCAAAGCAGTCTAGAGGGAAAAAAATGGAGCTGGAGCAATCAGGCTCCCTGACTTCAGGCTCTACTACAAAGCTACAGTAATCAAGACAATATGGTACTGGCACAAAAACAGAAACATAGATCAATGGAACAAGATACAAAGCCCAGAGATAAACCCACGCACCTATGGTCAACTAATCTATGACAAAGGAGGCAAAGGTATACAATGGAGAAAAGACAGCCTCTTCAATAAGTGGTGCTGGGAAAACTGGACAGCTACATGTAAAAGAATGAAATTAGAACACTCCCTAACACCATACACAAAAATAAACTCAAAATGGATTAGAGACCTAAATGTAAGACCAGACACTATAAAACTCTTAGAGGAAAACAGAGAAAGAACACTCTTTGACATAAATCACAAAAAAGCAAAGACAAAAGCAAGATTTTTTTTTTTTTTTTTTTTGCGGTAAGTGGGCCTCTCACTGTGTGGCCTCTCCCGTTGTGGAGCACAGGCTCCGGACGCGCAGGCTCAACGGCCATGGCTCACAGGCCTAGCCGCTCCGCAGCATGTGGGATCTACCCAGACTGGGGCACGAACCCGTGTCCCCTGCATTGGCAGGCAGACTCTCAACCACTGTGCCACCAGGGAAGCCTGCAAGATCTTTTTTGATCCACCTCCTAGAGTAATGGAAATAAAAATAAACAAATGGGACTGAATGAAACTTAAAAGCTTTTGCACAGCAAAGGAAACCATAAACAATATGAAAAGACAATCCTCAGAATGGGAGAAAATATTTGCAAACGAATCAATGGACAAAGGATTAATCTCCAAAATATATAAACAGCTCATGCAGCTCAATATTAAAGAAACAACCCAATCCAAAAATGGGCAGAAGACCTAAATGGACATTTCTCCAAAGAAGACATACAGATGGCCAAGAAGCACATGAAAAGCTGCTCAACATCACTAATTATTAGAGAAATGCAAATCAAAACTACAATGAGGTATCACCTCACACCAGTTAGAATGAGCATCATCAGAAAATCTACAAACAACAAATGCTGGAGAGGGTGTGGAGAAAAGGGAACCCTCTTGCACTGTTGGTGGGAATGTAAATTGATACCACTATGGAGAACAGTATGGAGGGCCCTTAAAAAACTAAAAATAGAATTACCATATGATCCAGCAATCCCACTACTGGGCATATACCCAGAGAAAACCATAATTCAAAAAGAGTCATGTACCAAAATGTTCATTGCAGCACTATTTACAATAGCCAGGTCATGGAAGCAACCTAAATGCCCATCGACAGATGAATGCATAAATAGGTTGTGGTACATATATACAATGGAATATTACTCAGACATAAAAAGGAACGAAATTGAGTCATTTGTTGAGACGTGGATGGATGTAGAGACTGTCATACAGAGTAAGTCAGAAAGAGAAAAACAAATATTGTATATTAACGCATGTATGTGGAACCTAGAAAAATGGTACAGATGAACTGTTTGTAGGGCAGAAGTTGAGAACCAGATGTAGAGAACAAAAGTATGGACACCAAGGGGGGAAAACTGCAGTGGGGTGGGGATGGTGGTGTGCTGAATTGAGTGATTGGGATTGACATGTATACATGATGTGTATAAAATTGATGACTAATAAGAACCTGCAGTATAAAAAAACAAACAAACAAACAAAAACAACTAATACTAAACTTTCTTTGGGTTATTTGTATGGAAATATGTTAATATAAATATTTCAGACATTACATGAAATTTCTAAAAATCTTATATGTTCTGGTATAATGTTATGTCATAATTCTAGTTATTACTTTAAAATTTATATCTCAGAAATAACTAAATTTCCTTGTCAATTGCATTATTATGAACTATCATCAAATCTTTAACCATGGTCATTTTTAAGTCTTTTATCATTTACAGACCGTTCTGGGTGTACTCTGATGCTTTTGCAAATATGTTCCTATAAAAGGGTTTCATTGGGCTTCCCTGGTGGCTCAGCGGTTGGGAGTCCACCTGCCGATTCAGGGGACACGGGTTCGTGCCCTGGTCCGGGAAGATCCCACATGCCGCAGAGCGGCTGGGCCCGTGAGCCATGGCCGCTGAGGCTGTGCGTCCGGAGCCTGTGCTCCGCAACGGGAGAGGTCACAGCAGTGAGAGGCCCGCATACGGCAAAAAAAAAAAAAAAAAAGGGTTTCATCTTCAAGGAATTCGTGGAAAAGACTCTGACAAGTACAGGTTTCTGGTAACTGACTATACTGCTGAACCGAATGAATAAGCATTTTCAGAACTCTAATGGAAAACTGATGAATTCATAAAAGTGCTAACAAAAGATCAAGATGAAAAAAAATTAATTACATGGGACTGAGTGAACTGATGAGGATGATTATAATTTGGGGGACTTTCTGTTTGAATAAAAAAAAAAATCCCACAAGGACTCAGAGGCAAAAAATATACAAATCAATTTTCACTGCAAAGTAAAGGAGCTGTTACAGTGGAGGATTCCTGGACTGAATGTCAATATTATGACATAGTATGAGTGTGTTTCATGTTTGGTAATTGCAATCATTGTTGCTTTTGTTGTGGTCATCCGTTTACAATAGTTGGTGTCAGTTTATTTATCTCTTGTAAAAATAAAATACAGTCTGTGTGTGTGAAAAAAAAACACAAAAAAACAAAATAGTCATTCAACAGAGATCGATTACCCCATGCAATGCATCTAACTTTAGTTTAAATGCTATACATAGAACAACTTAAATTTTACCTTTAATTGTCATTTAAAAATCTCAGCTTTTTCCTCCCAACCTGATTAAGGTCTAGGACTTTGAGACCTAAATTTGTGGTCTGAACATTGTAAAATATATTTGAATGTAAAAATTGTATTAAAAAATAAAACTGGCTAGGACTATTGAGCCCTAGGTCAGAGGTCCATTACTCGGTTGGCTAGTCAGTTCCAGAAGAAACTAGACCTTTAACTTTGGCCAGCCCCTGGACACATCAAGTAAAAAGGGAGTAGAAGAGAGCTGTGTATGCATTTGAGCAGGCCACTAATACTAGAAAAACCTGTTAGGTTCCCTCCTAACACAAGATGAGAAAAGTCCTTAGGATAAGCAAAATGCCATTGTTGGTAAGGACTGGTTTCAAAGTTCACATCCCTTTTTCCTTCAAATGAGAAAATCACCTACATTCAATTAGCACCTGAGCTTGTCTGCTATGGAAAATGTGTTTTGTAAACAGTCCCACACCTTATCATATTTATTTTCTCAGACAGAAATCATACTAATTAATTCTTACACCTCTCCATAAAGGACAGGACAGACCTGTAGTTAATACTGAAGATTAGGAGATTACCTTTGCCATAATTAGTGTACATCAAGAGCACATTTTTATAACCAAAGAACCTTTTCACCTACTTGAGTATGTTTATTCAGTAGATTTAAAGTAAACTTTCAAATCACCAACTGCAGAGAAAACATTCCATTTCAAAATGTATTCAAATTGGGCTCTTGTATGGTGTTTTTACGAAATTATTAACATATCATCTTCTTATGAAAAGCTCTCTGACATCCCTGAGAGCACTAACCAGGGCATAAAGGAAGCAAGGTGCTCAACAGTTAAGAATTCTACACTGATTCTCAGACAGAAACTTGAGAGCAAGGATCATCCTGAGCTTTAGCACATCTACTGATAGCATTTATTAGTGGGTTACACTTTCTTCTCCTTATTTATTTCCTATTGGTTATCCTGGCACAGCTCTCCAAGTGATTTTTTTAAGGTATTCAATTTTAAGAATGCAAGTTCAAGTACACTCCCTCCCTTACTGCAGGAGAAGGTAATTTCAAATATTCAACAAATAGGTTTACCAACAGTCTTTTTGTAAGGGTTCCCTACTTTTCATCCACTATCATTCTAAGAAATATTCCCATGAAATAATCCCTTCAACAGTTCCCATATTAAACCTTAAAATTACAATGCCATACCTTCAACCACACACAAGTCCTCCCACAAGTACCAGTTCCCACAAAGAGCTAAATTTAAGCCTGATAGGAGAGACAAAACTCCACTCCTCTTAGACTCTGGGACCTACACTTTGGACATGAATAGCTGACTTTGCCATCAAAGCCCATCCTGCTTTTCTCCAAGTAGCCAGCTGTGACTTCATTTTGGGCTTTAGGCTATGATTTTTCTCTTTGCATGTAAATGTTTATTTGTGAAGTCTTGAACTTTGAGCTACCTGCAACTCTAGAAATGATTTGTGCAAATTGCCATGTTCATAATCATAAAGGCTCCAGCTTCCCAGATTATAAAAAATCTCTTGTTATTTAATTAATCTCAAACTCATAATGTCCTGTAACATTGCTATTGGAAAATTTCTGTTTTTCCAACATGCCTATTCTCTTACACATAACTAGAATGAGTAAATTTTCTGAATAAATCAGAGGCATCTGTACAGGCAAATGATTAAAGAGTTTGACTGCCTGCCACAATATTGGAACAAGATCTGGGAGAAAATATTACTGAATAAAGGATTATAAACTTGGACATGCAAGTAAATGCAGCTTAAATATATACCATTAGTTTCCTCAAAAAAATAGACTTTAGACATGCTTATATTCCATGCATCTCTGTATTACAGCACTTTAAATAATCTAGGTAATGAATAAATATTTATTAAAATGAATACATCTTAAAAACCACAAGATATACCACCTGGTTGAAAAGGCAAATTTTTGGTGGCATTAGGCTCCCCCATAAATAAACCACACATAAGGCAATCACAGTCCTTGATACCAAAGACAAAAGCCCAAGCGTATTTGAAGATGTCTGAGGATAACTGGGGGAGGGGACTCAAAGGTGGAATATCTAAAAGAGTTCCGTGTGTTTTCACCTGGGAGCCTTTTGAAGAGTCCCACCCAGCAAATGGCTGCCTCTTTTCACAACCACTACTATCCAGGTGAACATCTCCCAGGCTCAGTGCACCAATGAGCCCATCTTACTCTCGTCCATTAGATTCACTTCCCCAAGAACTTGTAGTAGGGCCTGAGAAATTAGTTTCCATCTCTGCTGATCACTTGCAGGAAAGATCTAAACCAGGAGTTGTGAGATGGCCATTTCCTAGCATGCCAAAGCAGAGAAAAGCAGTCTACAAAAAAAGAGAATGAGGCAGGTAGTAGGGAGAGCCATGGAGATCAGAGGTGGGCATCCAGGACTGCCTATGCTCCTAGTTCCAGTCTCCTGTGAAGCCTGGCCATCAGTGTGGTTCCTTGAGTTGACTCAATATCCAAGATGTCTGCAGAGTAAAACGGTGGGGTAGAATAAGAGAAAGGATGCAATGATAGTCTGGGCTTCCTTTGAGGGCTCTGGGAGCCACTGAAGGGCTTTAAACAGAGTGACCCATATTTGGGAATCATCTTTACAAGTACCACCCTGACTGAGAATGGGCTCAAATGGAGCAAGATTGTAGTGAGGAGGTTTCGTGGTAATTTAACAGCCTATGGTCCCAGGGAAGTATCTGTTGCTAATGTTTAATGCTGCCTGCTGGCATAATTTAAACAGATGGTCTATTTCTCTTCAAAGGAGCATGTTTTATGTAAGATCTCTAAACATTACACAAAGCTCATTCTTTGTCACCCCAGCACAATGAATTATTAGATTGTTAGTCTAAACCTTCATGAGTATGTAATTAAATCATTAGCATTAGAGATTAAGTCACTAGAGAGTTTCCATTGTTTAATAACACTGTAGTTTGGAATCGCCCAGGGAGAATATCACTCTACTGCTTTTAGCATATGGTCTCTAACATTTTTTCCTCAGTGTTGTCATTCCTTTCTTTCCTAAGCCTCTCAAAGTAAATTTCAACACATGAATTCATACAGTATTACTGGTAGCAGATACTTTTGCTAATTTCACAGAATCTTTCTAAATCCCTTAAGATTGGGTGCTTTTCTAAACATAATTGATTTTTAAGTTGGCTAAGGAGAGGGAGAGCACAAGTTGGGTATTGAAATGGGGACCAACTTCGCATTCTACAACTACTCAAGATCTACAGCAGATGCAGCTCTTGGAACACATTTTAAAAACTGATTTTCATTCTAAAAAATAAACCACAAAAACAAATACTTTTAAAGATTATTTCACTGGCACTGACATTTATCTTTTTTTAAATTAAAAATGTTGAGAATTTAAGTCAATATTTTCTATAAGCTGTCTTTATAGATTTTTTTTTTTTTTTTAAAGTTAAATGGTCAGGAACGTTATACTGACTTGTATTTCTATCTGTATAATAAGCCCAAATTTTCCCTAACTATGCTTGATCCATTTTGCAGTCAAAATTTGGGCCATCAAAACTCAAGTTTAGGGCACCTGAATCCTGCTAGTAGAAAATTCAACTAAACCTCCCAAAAAAACCTGTTTTATTCTGGCAGAGACGTTATCAAACACTATCAGCCAAAAATCATTATAAAACCACTAATTCAAAGACTCACCGGCTACTGAAGGGTGGCATATTAAAAAAATGGGTCAAGTGTAACTTTTTCCAGTTCTAAGAATAGTGAAAACATTAATGCAATAATAAAAAAGAAGAGCTAAACTTTATCAAGCACTTAATGTGTACCCACAACGCACTATTCACAGTGCTTGGCATGCTTCCGATCATTTAATAATCAAAATAACCCTATGAGTAGTACTATCATTATCCCTATATTACAGCAGAGGATACCGAGGCATAAATAAACTAAGTAATTTCCCCAAGGTCACGCAACCAAGAAGTGGTAGAATAGGATTCGAGCATCCACACTGAACTACTTTCCAAGACCCACATATTACCACTGCATTCTTTAGTATAATGAAAGCAGAAAGAAAAAATTCAGGGTAAATTGCAGACTCTTCCATGATGCTTCTACCATCACTTTCATTGAAAGAAGCCTAAGGGACTCCACTCTGCAGTAGTTTCTATAGCCAATTTTAAATAAGAAATTTTAAAAAGACAAATGTATAAACAAGTGGCATCCTCAAGACCTTATATATTAAAATTACATTTAGTAGAACAGTCCTATGGCACCCAGAGGTGAAGTGCATTTCCCAAGTAAGGATCTTCCCAAAGCCAGGAGGTCAACAGAAGGTCACAGTTCTTTTGGGGACATGACCGAGGCTCTTCAAGGAGTACCCATACACTTAACTCTATCATGCATACCAGTGACAATCACACAGCAAACAGCCAAAATGTCAAAGAAATCAACCAAGTATGATCAGCTATTTGGATTTTCCCCATTAGTATTATTGTTCCCTTTAGAAATAACAAGTGTTCCTTTATCAATGGTCTATATTCACATGGAAACAGATACCCAAAAAAATTTTTTTTTAATGCATGAGAATACCCTTCCACTAACTTAAGATTTTTCTATAGTTTGTGTAGTGGAGGTTGGGGGAACCTGCACTGACCAAATTTTAACTAACTAAGTTGAATTTAGCTCACCAAATTTTGTTTTATGGGACTATGGTTTAAGAATCACTGATCCAAAGCCCTTCTTATCCTTTGTGATTAATCTATTTATTCTAAATAACTGTCTGCCATGCTAACTAGTAGAAAATTTTGCCTTTTCCCTCATCTCTTCTAGACATTAAATTTATGTTTGGGCTTTTTAAATAAGCAGGGAATTAGCACTAAATGTAGAACTAAGACCAAACATTCCTATTTTCTGGTTCAGGGAGATAAGGCTTTAGGCAAACAAGCAAAAAAAAAAAAAAAAAAAGCCATGATAATTAGCTAACCCAATTACCAAATATAGAACAGAATGCACAAGTACCCTCTGTCCATTATGGATGACGTCAAGCACTTGAATGAACAACGGCAGAAAATTCGCCTGAAAAGCTGCTCATATACAGGAACTTTATCTACAGTATTTGAATTTCTGTGGGCATATTAGGAAAACAAATTCTCCTGGTAAAATGGTTCGCAAACATTGGGGCCCTAGAAATCATCTCATTCATAAAAATAAACATTTTAGCTTTATTTTGTTAGGTATTTTCCTAAAAATAATAACCTTTGTGATCAAAAACACACATTTGCAAATTGTTTGTTACTGAAAACAAATCAATGTACACAAGAAGCAAAAGAGCATGAGTTGTTTTTTTTTATTTAACCTCAGGCAGATGCTGCCCATTACTTATTCAGGCATGCTTTGGCCTTGTGCCTAGCTTAAAAATATTTCCCAGCCTCCTTTGCACATATGGGATACCAAGTCATGTTACTAATTTCTGGCCAATGTGATGTAAGTGCAAGTTCATGAGTGGATTTCTATGAAAAGTATTCTAAAAGGGGACTAATTCAGTTAACGGGTGCCCTTTTGTTATTGATCCTTCCTGCTATCTGAATGTAGATTATGATGGCTGGTACTGCAGCAATCATCTTCTAATTACAAGGCTTCCTTGAACAAGGGACCAAGAGCTTTCCCTTTTCCCTTCTCTCTCCCCCTTCTTCTCCCTTGTATCACACAGCATAATAATTACAAAAGTCCTAACACTGTAGGGAAGACAGAAGAAACCTGAAACCTGGAAGGGCACAGAGTTGCCACAACAGTCCTGCACTGCCTATCCTCAAGGTTTTTACATGTAGAAAAATGAATTCTTGTTTCAGGCACTGTTATTTAGATTTCATGTTATATACCTGGCTTTAATCCCAAAACAATACCTGTGGGAGCCAGCCTCCAAGAGAGCTCACCCTGCCAGAGAGTCAAGGTATCTGACTATACCCAATACCTTTGTAGAGTCTCCTCCCACATTGAATCAGACAGCCTATAGCATACGGCAAAAGGGACCTGTGATTTCCAAAGCTAGGTCATAAAGGGCCTTGCAGCTTCCAAGCTGGTTTCATGGATCATTCCACTCTGGGGTTAATGTCACAACATCATAAGGAAATTCAAGCAGCCCTGTGGAGATGCCCACATGAAGAGAAACTGAGGTCTCCCACCAGCAACCACTTGAGAAGCACACGAGGAAGCCATCTTGAAAGAGGATCCTCCCTCCCCAGTCAAACCTTCAGATGACTGCAGTCTCATCCGATATCTGACTGTATTCTCACAAGACACCCCAAGCCAGAACCAGACATTCCTGAATTCCAGACTCAAAGAAACTATGAAAGGTAATAAGTGATTATCCATTTGGGGGTAATCTGTTACTGGCGATGGATAATATAATGTGTGTCTGTTGGCATTAATCCTCCAGAATGCCCTGGTATTATAATGTAGCACCCATGAAATTAACCTTGAACTGCTCAAAATTATTTCATTAGTTATACTCAGTATTCACAGGGGATTGGTTTCAGGACCTCTGGTGGATACCAAATCCATGGATGCTTAAGTCCCTTATATAAAGTGGTGTAGCACAGTCAGCTCTCCATACCTGCAGGTTCCACATCTGCAGATTCAACCAACCCTGAATCAAACTCCATTGGTACAGAGGTCCGAGTGTATTCTGCATTATCATTTTATTAGACCCGCCAACATGATGCCCTGTAGCACATAAGCTCTATGAGATTAAGGATCATGTCTGGTTTTGTTCATCATTGTATTCCCCAATATATGCAACAGAACTTGGTACGTTCAGTAAGCATTTGTTGAATAAATAAATGTATGGCTGAAGAATGAAGGAATAGTGGCAGTCAGGTAATAAGGTTAGTTAGTTGTGTGATTTTTATTTTCTTCTCTCTTTGTTGGCTAGTCCTGCCTGACCAGTGGCATGTTGTACAATACATGAAAGAGCCTGCCCAGTCCTTGATTGTTATCAGGCCCAGAAAAGAAAATTAACTTGAGATCACATCCTGAATTGGCTTCCATTCCATTTTGTTTTGAATTCCAAATAAAAAACAGAGCGACTGGGATGAAGGGTCAGTGATGTTAACAGACAGGTATAATCACAGAGGTAGCACCTTGTAGCAGAGAAGGTGACAAACACAAAGCTATGGGAAGATGAAGGGATGTGAAGGGTGGGGTTACATGGTCCCACTCTCCAGAGTCACAGCCCTAGTCACTCTCTGTGATCTCTGGGACCCAGAGCTATTTAATCCCCAATTTAAGAAGCACTTGAGTTGAATTCAACAAGTCTAAAACTACTCCAAAAAGTATAACTCCAAAAAGTATACCATAAAAGAAATAATTTTTTGAAGGAGAAAGAAAACAATTCCCAAGAAAGGAAATTCAAATCTTGATTTTATGCTAAATCATATTTTTTTATTCTTATTTTAGTCCTCCAATTACTATCTCTAGATCAGAAGAAAGGAAAATACAGTCATCTCTCAGTGGATACCAAAATCTGCAGTTGCTCAAGTCCCATAGTTGGCCAACTCTCTGTATCCGTGGTTCTGTATCCACAGAAACAACCAACCAATCAACCAACTACATGTAGTACTATAGTATTTATTGAAAAAAATATGCATACAAGTCAACTCATACAGTTCAAACCCATACTGTTCAATGGTCAACTGTATTCACTTCCTAATACTCCCCTCTTCTGCTGTTAGGACAGGTTGCTCTTTTATTTATTTATTTTTAATTTATTTATTTAATTTATTTATTTTTGGCTGCATTGGGTCTTCGTTGCTGCGCGTGGGCTTTCTCTTGTTGCAGCAAGCGGGGGCTACTCTTCATTGCAACGCATGGGCTTCTCATTGCGGTGGCTTCTCTTGTTGAGGAGCACGGGCTCTAGGCACACAGGCTCAGTCGTTGTGGCTCGTGGGCTCTAGAGCACAGGCTCAGTAGTTGTGGCACATGAGCTTAGTTCCTCCGTGGCATGTGGGATCTTCCCAGACCAAGGCTCGAACCCGTGTCCCCTGTACTGGCAGGCGGATTCTTAACCACTGCACCACCAGGGAAGCCCAGGTTGCTCTTTCAAATATCAAACCCAAGCCAGTAGAGTGGTAGCAACATCCTGCCAGGGAACTCCTATAAAATTTTCTGTCTAAATAGAGATTGACAAAATAATTTTTGTCAAATTTGATAAGGCAAAAATTCCTTTTTCACTTATTCTCAGCAAGGTACATCTATGTCAACAGTATACAGCCCTAGACTCTAAAGGAAAGTGATAAAATAAGAATTTTTTTATTGACATAGCACTTCATAATTTTCAAAGGCCTCCTCCTACATTATCTTACCTATTTCCCACAGCAACACTATGAGGCATAATGAGAAGCAAATATTGAGATTTCTTCCCTAAAGCCCAAAACCCATATGTCCAAATGCTCCTAGACCTCTCCATCCAGATATCCCAGTACCCCAGACCACTTCCAACTCAACAAGTATAAAATCAAACTCTCCATCTACCCCACTGTTTTAAGGGTATCTGGAGTTTGTTTTAAAATTCCAGTATGTTTGGTAGGACACATAGATACAGAAATGACTGTCATGTAGGAACAAGTTGTGTACACTCTCAGCTCCCTACAAACAGGAGGCACTGCAGTGCGGGGCAGGGGGCACAGAGGGAAGACCAGGGTCAGTCAAGGCAGAGGGGGGGTTGGGGTGGGGCGAGGGTGAAATGAGGGCAAGAGCCTTTCCTGTGGCTTCCACAGGAAGGACCAGGTGAGGCCAGGTGAATGAGCTGAGGATTCACTAGTTTAAATAATTTTAGCAGGCTGTGGGACTTAGGGGCTATCTCTAGTTAGCTGGTACCCAGGTGTTGGGTGATTAGGGCAGGTGAATAGTGACCTGGGTATAAGAGACTGATAAATGAGGCGGTTGGGGTGACAACTCTGGATTGCTTGGTTTGAATATATAAACAGTATGCTCACAGGTGAGTTTTTAGCTCCAGGAATTAGCTAACCCCGGGAGGGTCAGTCCCCCAGGGTCAGTAAGATCCCAGATGTGAAGCATCAGAGTACAGAAAATAAAAAAAGAAACGGTTAATACACCTACCTACACATCGTTCCCCATCCGGTTTCAGTCTCATGAATGGGTGGCATCACCAACCTCCCATGGGCCCAAGCCAGACACCTTGTTACTACTGACTCTTCCACTCTCCTACACCACACATCTTCCCTTCTGTCTCCTGGATATCTCCCCTCAGACCCCACCCTGCTCAGTCCTTCATCTCTAACCTTGGCTATCGCACCACACCTTTGGAATGCAATCCTGGAAAAGCTAGCCAGTGTCATGTCCTAGCTCACCCACCCCCCTCCTCAGTACTGACAATAGTGACCTTTCAATGTGCAGCTCTAATCACTTAACTCCCATACTCAAATCCTTTGAAGACTTTTATCTTTATAAAAAGTACGTGAAATTGTATCCTCAACTCCTTAATAAGAATCCCCCAAAATCCTTGAGTAAAACTAGCCCTTTTGTCCTGACACTGCCCTAAATGACCCAGAGAGTGAGGTCACCACAATTTGGAGAACACAGGACTAAGCAGAGAATCTAAATCAAGGTCTTTCTGGAGCAGCCTCCTAACCAGCCAGCCTCATTTCCCACACAGCCTGCCTCCTGCCCCAAGTTCACGCCCTTGACTCGCCACTAACTCTGAAAATGTAAACCCTGAACACAACATGCCTCTCATAGTCTTTGACCTGATTTTGCTGGGCTCTCTTTTTTTTTGCAGTACGCGGGCCTCTCACTGTTGTGGCCTCTCCCGTTGCGGAGCACAGGCTCCGGACGCGCAGGCTCAGCAGCCATGGCTCACGGGCCTAGCCGCTCCACGGCATGTGGGATCCTCCTGGACCGGGGCACGAACCCGCGTCCCCTGCATCGGCAGGCGGACTCTCAACCACTGCGCCACCAGGGAAGCCCTGGGCTGGCTCTTGATAAAAGAGTTCAGTGAAGCAATGGAGTGTAGACATTACAATACATAACTGTGGTGATTTAAGACATTTCCACAAATTCTTTGTCACTCCTGTCAGTGAGAGATCAAGTCCAATTCCCCAACTCTTGGATATGGCTTCACCTTAGTGACTCATCTGACAATCAGAACGCAACACCAGAACAAATACCAATATAGACTCGACTTCTTGCAGCTGTGCAAAATTAACCACCACCTTCATTCTTGATTTCCAGCTCTCCCCAGAGAGTGAGACAATTTTATATAAATGCAGTATCATGCAGGGCAAACCCCATTTGCTTTTCCTATTCAGTAGGCTGAAGATACGAAAGCTTAGCTAATGCATGTATTCTTAACCTGAGAGTCAATAAGGAAAATGAATGTGCTCTCCTATCCAGCATAACAAGAAGCATTTGGGCTCCTAACAATGTAAATAACTCCCTGCACACACTTTAACAGTCCCAGGATGAAAGATGCTTGAAGGCTTCATTCAAAAGTACTCTAACAACGTTCCTGGGACAGCACTAACAGCCAAAGCACATTTCCTAAACTGCTTTCTCTCAAACTTGCAGAATCTTTTAGATAGATCAAAGGACACAATTAACAGGAAATTGCATTTTCTTTGCAGATCAACAAAGCAGCCAATTTAGGAGATCAGAGAGAAAAAAAGTTGTACACAGAGCTTTAGGAAAAAATACAGAATCCAGAGGCTCCTGGTAAAACAATGCCCACACAATTTATGACACGGAAAAGGTTTTAACTGATGACTAGCAAACACTTGAATTAATCCCATGCCTGCCCTCTAAAATTTAACGAGAACTTCCAACGCCTTTAAAAAATAAAGAAAAAATTTAACATTTAAAACTCCTGAGGTAAGAGAAAAAGAGATGATTGTCTGAAGAGTAAACATTAATTCTTTTATGCACTCAACAAGTAGTTTTAAGCATCTATGGCATATCTAATCCAGTACTAAGAATTTCTAAGCCTAAATCAGAGGTACAGTCTTAAATCCTGGGCACGTAACCTGTTCTCTTCCGTTTCCTTAGTGTTGACTGTCCTCACTATATGTAGTAGAGGAATTTTGGCAGGGTTTTTGGAAGGAGCAATTTGTGTCTTCAATCTGCCAAGTTTACCCACAGGCAGTAAAAGAGGAATTTGTACATGTTTTCAAACAGAAAGCTTGAAAATTTGACTCTTGGATCAAATGAGAGAAAAAGCATAACAATCAGTGATATAGTCATATAAAAATCCCCCAGCCTTAGGAGTATAGCTCTACTATACTGGCTCAGGAGATTGTATCCAGAGGGTCACAGCTCAGGAATTTAAATTCTTCCTCAACCCCAGGGGGCAAGGGTGGTGCTGTTGGAGATTTCCTGATATCTAACCTCAACCCTCTTACATTCATCAAGTCAGATTAAAAACCAAGAAACAAACAAAAAGAGGCAGAGGAACCATCACCATAAGATGTTGATAGCCTCGAAAGGGAAAAGAAGTCACTAAAAGGCAGCTTAAGAGCAGGTGGGACCATTTATAGCCTAGGTACGGTTACAGGTCTTTGGTCTTGGTATCCTGCCCAGAAAAAGGAGGATCCTCCTTTGCAAAGGCCCCTCCTTCTCTGGCAAATGTCAGCTTCCAACAGGGAGAAAGGCCTGGTCACATTTAAATTTTCCTAAGTGCCAAATTATTTATGTAGTCATTCATTCTATCTTTCAACAAATAAATAGTGTCTACTGTGTACAAGATGTATTTCGAAGTGCTAAGGATATAATAATGAACATGACACACAGAATTAAGCAAGCGTGATTGACAGTACACAACAAATTAGACAACAAACTATTTCATAATATTTGTCATAAGTGCTATGAAAAGAGCAGGATATAAAGAGAAAGCGAATGACAGAGGACCTGACAGAGCCTGGGCTTCCAGGGAAGGGAAGGCTTCTCTGTGGAGGTGGCTTTTCATCTGAGCTCAGACTGAGCATCAGCTAACAGGGAACAGGTAGGAGGGAGCAGCCCATTACAGGGATGGACACGGGCGGGGCGCTAGGATGTGGCAGGAGGGGAAGCAGGACAGATCTTGTAGGGTCTCCTAGGCCACACTAAGGATCTCGGCTTTCATAATAAGAGCAACAGAAATCCACTGGAGGCTTTTAAGCAGGGAAGTGACATGATGAGGTTCATCTTTTCTAAAGATCAGGACAGTCTAGGAGGACAACAGTGAGGCTGAGAGGACAATCGGAGAAATACAGCTACATAAGGGGTGACTTAGACCAGGGCAGAGCTGAGCTATGTGGGCTCATAATTTGAGGTCTTCATCACTGATTTAAAGACGTGTCTGCAACTGCCCGAAGAAAGTAAGGCAAAGAAGCCTCTCCTCTGGAGCCCCCAAATAATACCTTGATTAACAGAACAAACGTTACCACTCAGCAGGCCTTGTCCTCCTTACAGGGAGGTCAGGGACCATCTGATGAGCACATACCCTTCAGGCAGGGCCAGCACATGCGGTGGGATGGCTGTGTAGACCACAAGTAGCACAGTACACATCCTATGCAACAGTACAGAACAAACCTGCTATGGGGGGGGGGGGGGTGGAGGGGGCAGGGGTCTCACCTCCTACCCTGTAACAAGTTCCAACCCATTTTCTCCATCTCAACTTTCTAGTGATTACATCACTCCCTTATCACAGAGCTACCCAGCTGACCCATCTTTAATCCAGCTTTGATTTGGACTCAGATGATTGTAGTGGGAATGGAGGGAAAGAGAACAATTCCAAAGTCTATTAAGAAGTAGAATTAGAGGGCTTCCCTGGTGGCACAGTGGTTGAGAATCCGCCTGCCGATGCAGGGGACACGGGTTCGTGCCCCGGTCTGGGAAGATTCCACATGCCGCGGAGCGGCTGGGCCCGTGAGCCATGGCCGCTGAGCCTGCACGTCCAGAGACTGTGCTCCGCAACAGGAGAGGCCACAGCAGTGACAGGCCCGCGTACCGCAAAAGAAAAAAGTAGAATTAGGGACTTCCCTGGTGGTCCAGTGGGTAAGACTGGGCGCTCCCCATGCAGGGGACCTGGGTTTGATCCCTGGTCAGGGAATTAGATCCCACACGCATGCCGCAACCAAAAGTCCGCATGCCACAACTACGAAGTCCACACGCCACAACTAAGAGTCTGTGTGCCACAACTGAAGATCTCCCGTGCCACAACTAAGACCTGGTGCAGCCTAAATAAATAATTTTTAAAAAAGAAGTAGAATTAATAAGACTCAGTGAGTGTGTGACATAGGGAGGCATGGAAGAGGGAAGAGTCACACTTTTACAACTTCCTGGGGTCTTCCTCAAACGGTTCCTTACTAGTCCCCCCCCAAAAAAAACCTGTCACATGACTAATAAAAACTTGTATAGAGCCCTTTATAACTTATACTAATTTATTTTGGGTATGTCATGTGACTACCACAACAGTCCTGTGAGACGTGACAGGTATAATCCTTGTCTCAAAAGTGAAGCTCACAGAAGACCACACAATTAGGTACAGCAGGAAAAAAAACCCAAACCAAGAACTTCTGAATCCAAATACACACTCTTGCTACTAAAACACATTGCCTGTAAGGGATACAATAATCTAACAGTGCCACAGACAAGCACTCGGTGGGCTTCTGTTATCTTGGAGAGGCTGCCACAGAAGATAAGCTGGCAGGCCTTCGGTGTGGACTGCTCTGGCCAGGGGGCTGGAGGCTTCACAGTCTAATGTTACTTGGGAGCCTGGAGTTAGCCTCAAGTCACCAAACTAGAACATTTCTTCTTTTTTTTTTTCTTTACTTAATTAATTTAATTTAATTTAATTTTGGCTGCATTGGGTATTTGTTGCTGCGTGAGCTTTCTCTAGTTGCGGCGAGCGGGGTCTACTCTTTGTTGCAGTGCTTGGGCTTCTCATTGCAGTGGCTTCTCTTGTGCAGCACGGGCTCTAGGCATGCAAGCTTCAGTAGTTGTGGCACGTGGGCTCAGTTGTTGTGGCTCGCAGGCTCTAGAGCGCAGGCCCAGTAGTTGTGGCGCACGGGCTTAGTTGCTCCGCGGCATGTGGGATCTTCCTGGACCAGGGCTAGAAACCGTGTCCCCTGCATTGGCAGGCAGATTTTTAACCACTGCGCCACCAGGGAAGTCCCTAGAACGTTTCTTTTCAACTAAAGAAGAAACGGTAAAACACACCAAAGTCAGAACTTAAAAGAAAATGGGTAAATATGTTTTCAATATATACGACAGATATCCCATTTCCCTCACTCAATGAGTTATTACAAGTCAATAAGAAAAAGATAAACCAATACAAAAATGGTTACAGGACAGACAATATATAGAAGAAGAAATTACCAGTACACATGGAAAGATGCTCAACAATGCTAATGATTCCAGAAATGCAGATTAAAACAAAAATATTCTACTGTTGGCTGGTATCATCCAGTGTTGGCTAGAGTGTGGGTAAGCAGGCACTCCCATAGACTGAGGAAATTTAGCCACATCTAAAAATTTTCCTATTCTTTAAACCTGCAACTTCAAAGCTTGGAGTTTACATACTGCACAAGGGTACAAAGGCAAGTGTAAGTGAATGTTTGTCATAGCATTATTAGTAAGAACAAAAAACTTAAACAACCGTCAATAGAAAACTAGTTTCTTAAAATATGGTACAGCCGTCATTATTGAAAACAACACAGTTGTTAAAAAGAATGAGGTGGATGTGTATTTAATGACATGAGTGTGTGTGGGTGTGTGTGGGGGGGGTGTCTAGAGAAGGAAGTAAAACAAAACCAATTAAACAGAATGTATAAGGTCATACATTTTTATTGTTAAGATAATGTATGTTTGCATGTGCACAGGTAAAGTTGGGAAAGATACACAAAATTGTCAATTGTGAATACCTACAAAGGTTGGAATAGCCCGTGAGGAACAGAGAAGTATAGCTCAAAAAAGGACTTTTACATTTTATTTCCTATACTTCTGTATTATTAAAATTTCCAGTGATAAGCATATATTAATAATTTTTAAACTAATAAGAATATCTTAATATGAAAAAAAATCTCTGGAGTTTAATGTTCTTCAGTAAGTGAACTAAAATATTGAGTAAGATACTCTCTTCTTATTCCCTTTACTTCTGGATCACTTTGTTTCAGTATGAAATTACTTACCAGCCAATCTCACATGAAACAAGAAATAGCTGTTTTCTTCTTCCACTTTTATCGTTAGGCAGATTAGATGTTCCAATTATCTTCTCTGAAGTGCCGCTCTTTCTAAATCAGTCCTCGGAAATGATCAATTCTTAGCTAAGATAAACTGAAAGGAAACCTGAGTATCTACCTCTTGGCCTCCATTTTTCAAGTCTCAACTTCCTAGGCTTTCCTCCCTCCAGGAATCTCTAAAAATATGTAAGTTATGCCTCAGAGCCTTTAGACCCATGCAGTTAACCATGCAGAACAAGCTGATTCATTTGACTTTCTTGGCGAACATAATGATCAAATCATCCTAAATGAGCAGGAAGACAGAGCAAAGTCCAAGTGGGATGTTAGCGTTTATTTGACTTTACATCTAACCCTAGGTCTCACTTTTCCAAGCATTCCAGGAGTATTTAGGCCATGAGAGCCAGTTAGCTTTAATCACTCATGCTATCCCTCAAACGGCTAGAACGTTTAAAAAGCACCACATTAAACTTCTTACACGTGATCACTTTATAACTTGCTAATAATCTACATTTGCACAGCATCTTTTATCTAATGCACACAAAGAAGCCAGCATGGCCTAGATGGCTAGACTCAGACTATTATCCACCAGAGCTCTGCAGAGTCAGTAGGACAAATCCACACTCAGTTCTGGGAGGTCAGAATTTCCTTTCAGGTTAGCAAAGGGAGAGGGTTCTGTTTTGTTTTTTGTTTGGGACCCTGTTGAACACATTCACATTTTCTGAGCCCACTCTGAACACAGTACAACATTTTCAAGATCATTCATTCACCAAACATTTAGGACTAGATACCATCTGCGTTTCACAGAGTGCTTATTACACGCAGGAAGATCTTTAAGCGCTTGATCTCATTCACTTCTCCTCACTGCTGCTTTCAGACCACGCTCCCTCTCACGCCTAAAACTGAAGCACATACCTCCGCTTATGACACCCGCTCCCTTGCCTTGCTGCGGACACAGGCACTCCCCCTATTCACTGACAGTTTCTGCACCCAGCTCCACTTCTACTCCTGTCCTCATTCCTGTTGACACTGACTTACAGCTGGAAGACACACCCAAGGCTCTGACATTTTTGTTCCTGGATCTCCTCACTTCCAAAAATCTTGTCATCAAACCACCTTGGCCCCCCCCACTTCAGTGGTGTCACCCTAGACCTCTAATTATACAATTACCACTAATTATTTCATTCCTAAAATCTCCACTTCAAACTTTCCACTAGACTATCACCACCAGTTGTTTTGTTTTGTTTTCTCCCTTCCTCTGTTATCCCAATTACTTGACCCCATCATTAGTTTTTGGCTTTTGCTTTTAAACTGTCCATACGCCTTCCTCATGGCCCTCTTCACCCAGCGTTGGTTGGATAGCCTTGCACGCACACAAAATTCCTTCACCCTACTCTCCCTCACCCACGTCAGCACCTGTCTCCACTTCTTCCGTGCCTGCACTCGGTTGGCAAGAACAAAACATAGGAACAAGTCTCATTTTTAAAGTTACACTGTCGGTTTTCAAACGGGCCCTCATTTCCCTTCTCAGTTCATTCCCTCACACTCCAAAATGACTTCTGTATAACATTTCACCAATATGAGAAATAGGTAGAGAAATTACCCATTCCACCTGCCATCTTTATCTACTGTCCACATGCACAGTTTCCTCTCTCTCCCGCATCATCAATTTGTTTTCTCTCTGCTAGATGATACATAATAGTTTTCAAATGTGCCATAGAAAGTCCCTTAAATATTCCACACCTTGATGCCACACTCCTCTCTGGTGACCACCCCATGTCTCTATATATCTTTAGTGAAAAAACTCCTCAAAAATTGTTATCTGTCTCTCTCCACTTCTTTCCCTCCCATTTTCTCTTTAATCCATTCCAACCAGCACTTTCTCTCTACCTCTCCACTGAAGCCATGCTAATTAAGCATGCCCATGACCTCCATGATACCAAATCCAATGGCCATTTCTTAGTATTCATTGTACTCAACTCCACAGTGGCATTTGACCCAGATGACCACACCTTCTCCTTGAAAGGTTGCCCCGCAATGGTTCCTGCAACACCATATTCCCCTAATGTTTCTCATATCATACTGGCCCGTCCTCCTTGGTTTCTTTTGTTTGGTTCCTTCTTTCCTTGAGCTCCAAATCTGGAGAAATCCATCTTCTTTCACTCATTCCTTACAGAGCTAAGCAAGTTACTGTGACTTTAAATATGCTGACAGTTTCAAAAATGTATATCTACAAAGCTACACTCTCTCACCTATCAACATCTCCACCTACAGGCCTAATAAACATCTCAATCCTAACATGTCCAGAGAAAAATTCTGGACACCCACCACCACCACCACGACCTGCTCTTCAGTCAAACCTTTCCATCTCAGAAAAAGGCATCACCATCACCCTATTTATTCTGGATGGTTCTCTGGCACATCCCATATCCAGCCAATCAGGAAGTCCCATCCAGTAAACCCTTCAAACATATTCTGAGACTGATCACTTCTTATAACATGCCCAGTTATCACTCCAGTGTAGACATCATCATCTCATACAATAACATTGTAATTAGTCTCCCAGTTTCTCTCAACTCATCAAGTCCATCTTCTGTGGTGCAGTCCAAGAGGTCCCTCTAAAGAGAATTCTGTCACTTCCCCCTTAACATCCTCCAATGGCTTCCAGTTACCCTTAGGAAAAAATCTAAATACCATGGTTGGATACACACAAAAAAAATTCAAAATGGATTAAAGACCTAAATGTAAGGCCAGACACTATAAAACTCTTAGAGGAAAACACAGGCAGAACACTCTTTGACATAAATCACAGCAGATCTTTTTTAACCCACCTACTAGAGTAATGGAAACAAAAAACAAAAATAAACAAATGGGACCTAATGAAACTTAAAAGCTTTTGCACAGCAAAGGAAACTACAAAAAAGATGAAAAGACAACCCTCAGAATAGGAGAAAATATTTGCAAACGAAGCCACTGACAAAGGATCAAAAATATACAAGCAGCTCATGCAACTCAATATCAAAACAACAAACCAATCCAAAGATGGGCAGAAGACCTAAATAGACATTTCTCCAAAGAAGACATACAGAATGCCAGCAAACACATGAAAAGATGCTCAACATCACTAATAATTAGAGAAATGCAAATCAAAACCACAATGAGGTGTGACCGCACACCAGTCAGAATGGCCATCAGCAAAAAATCTACAAACAGTAAATGCTGGAGAGGGTGTGGAGAAAAGGGAACCCTCCTGCACTGTTGGTGGGAATGCAAATTGATACAGCCACTATGGAGAACAGTATGGAGCTTCCTTAAAAAACTAAAAATAGAACTACCATATGATCCAGCAATCCCACTACTGGGCATATACCCTCAGAAAACCACAACTCAAAAAGATACATGTACCACAGTGTTCATTGCAGCACTATTTACAATTGCCAGGACATGGAAACAACCTAAATGTCCATCAACAGATGAATGGATAAAGAAGATGTGGCACATATATACAATGGAATATTACTCAGCCATAAAAAGGAACGAAATTGAGTTATTTGTAATGAGGTGGATGGACCTAGAGTCTGTCATACAGAGTGAAGTCAGAAAGAGAAAAACAATTACTGTATGCTAACACACATATATGGAATCTAAAAAAAAAAAAACGGTACTGATGAACCTAGTGGCAGGGCAGGAATAAAGATGAAGACATAGAGAATGGACTTGAGGACATGGGGGTGGTGGGGGAAGGGAGGGGAAGCTGGGACGACGTGAGAGAGTAGCACTGACATATATACACTACCAAATGTAAAATAGATAGCTAGTGGGAAGCAGTGGCATGGCACAGGGAGATCAGCTGGTGCTTTGTGACCACCTAGAGGGGTAGAATAGGGAGGGTGAGAGGGAGGCTCAAGAGGAAGGGAATATGGGGATATATGTATATGTATAGCTGATTCACTTTGTTGTACAACAGAAACTAACAAAACATTGTAAAGCAATTATATGCCAATAAAGATATTTTTAAAAAGTAAAAAAAAAAAAAAAATACATACATACATACATACCATGGTCGGACCTGTGGCTACTTCTCTGACTCCATGTCCTAATATTCTTTTAGCTCTTATACGGTCACTTTCTCACATTATTCGGGATTCTGCTCAAATGTCACCTCTTATAAAGGTCTTCTTGGAACCTTCTATCTAAAATATTCCCATTTCGTAGCTATTTCTCTCTGGTACTTGGATCGATCTTGTACTTTCAGAATCTTTGCAGATAAAAGAAACTGCCTGAATCCAGATCTATCCATACATCCACAAAAGAAGAGCAAATAATATTGATACCATCTATAACCCATTCCCAGAGCATAGCTAGGAGTCAGAGTACACTACAGAGTTTGATTTACATAAAAGCAATCAAATACATGGCATAACCAAACATAGCAAGTCCCAGAATCAGATAGCTATTGCATGAAAAAGAGAAGAGGATAGTAGTAGGGACCTGGAGATGGTGGAAAACAGACAAAAATCTCTCTCAGAAAGACAAGGAACCATCTGAAAGGCTAGTAAACCCTAAGAAAACAGATAGGAAAGAAGAAAATTTTTGAGTAAGATTACTAAATAAATTTTTAAATGCAGATTCCTTGGTAGAAAACACCAACAAAACAGACCAAAAAACAACCAAAAACCAATAACAAACCTACTCAAGAAAAAAAAAAAAAAGCAAAATAAAAAAAATAAAAACAAAATAAAAAACTTCAAAAGGGAAAAAATATTGATACAGAGGTTATGTTTAAAATACCAAAAAACAATCTTTCACCAACTCTAAGCAAATAAATCTGAAAACCTAGATAAAAGGGATACTTTCCTTAAAACAATGCATTTTCTGCATTTCCAACACAAACTTAAACATCAATTTTCATAGAAGAAATAGAGAAAATTATTCCCTCATATAAACTACTGCCATAAAGCACCACAGACCCATGTAGTTTTATGGGGGAAATTCTACCAAACCTTCAAGGAATTGATAATCCCTATGGTAATAAAACTGCTCCAGAGAAAACAAAAAGAAGCATAAATTGTCAAATTCATTTTATGAAGCAGATGTAATACTGATACCTAAACTTAACTTTTAAAAAGACTGCCAAAAAAACCCTACAAATCTCACTTACGAATACTGATGTAAAACCATATATAAAAAGTGAGTAACAAAAAATACAAATATTGCATTAACAAGTGCAATTTTTTTCCAGGAATGCAAGAATGATTCACTTTTAGAAATTACACATTCATTAATGTAATTTACCGTCTTAATAGATTTAAGGAGAAAAACCATATGATTTTCTCTAGAAATACTAAAAGGGCCTCTGAGAGAATTCAATACCATTCCTGATGTCAAAAAAGAAAAAAAAAAAAAAACACTCAAAAATTAATAGAAATGTGTCCTTCAGTCCTAAAGCCAGCATCTTATTTAATGGGGAAACACTAGAGTCACTTGACTAACGTCTGAAATAAGGCAAGGATGCTCATTATCTTTATATAATATTGTATTAGAAGAGGCATTACCCAATGTAATCAGACAAGAAAAAACAACTAAAGACATGAAAATTAGATATAATTGCATTTCCTTTCTATTTGTAGATTATGCAATAGTATACCTATAAAACCCAAGATAATTAAAGATAAAATTTTAAATAATTTAGTAAAGCAGAGAGTTATAAACTTAATATACATATAAGTCATATGTCATACAGTCACATAATTATGCAGTAACCAGTTAGAAGATATAATGGGAAAGAAAACACCATAAGCAGAAACAAAAAACCTTTTTTTTTTGGTGTTTCTGCAGGTAAACAAGTTGATTCTTAGTACAAAGAAAAATAAACAAGCAGAAGCTCAGAAAAGGGATTTCTGCTTCTGACCAAGACAGAGTAACCCACCATAAAAAAAAAAAAAACTGAATATATGAAAAAATAACTTTCAAGACTTCAGTATAGGGGAGAATTTACAAGGGTATTTTTCCTCTGCCCTTGTAAATTCTCAACTGGGAACTCCACAAAAGGCAGATTAGCAAGAGAAAAACATACAAATTTATTTAATATAAGTTTTACATGACACAGGAGGCTTCATAAGGAAATGAAGACCCAAAGAAATTAAATCAGTTAAAACTGATTGTTTTTAATGCTAGGTTTTGTGAAGAGTGGAAAGTTATGCAGCAATATGATAGGACAAAGAGTGAGAAGTAAGTTCATTTAATGGGGGGAAACCTAGCAAGGCCTGTTTGTTCAGATTCCTCTCTGTACCCCTTTGTCTTCAGAGATAAAGAAACTCTTTTCCTCTGGTTATATGGGCACCTCTTATATAAAAACTTCATGACTTGTTTCAGGGGAAGGTCAGAAAGTCCTTCTTACAAAACACTCCTAAACTCATTTTAAAAGACTAACATTACCCTGATATTAAAACTAGATAAGGACACTATAAGCAAAGAAAACTATAGACCAATATCCCTGATAAATATAGACGCAAAAACTCTCAACAAAATATTAGGAAACCGAATTCAACAGCACATTAAAAAGATCACACACCACAGTCAAGAGGGATTTATCCCTGGGATGCAGCTAGTTCAACATATACAAATAAATGTGATACACCACATTAATACAATGAAAGATAAAAAAAATCATATGGTCACTTCAATAGATGGAGAAAAAGCAATTGACAAAATACAAGATCCGTTCATGATAAAAAAAAAAATCCTCAACAAATTGGGTATACAAGGAACAAACCTCAACACAATAAAATCCATATATGATAAACCTGCAGCCAACATCATAACTCAATGGCAAAATGCTGAAAGCTTTTCTTCTAAGACCAGGAACAAGACGAGGGTGCCCACTCTCACTACTCCTATTTAAAACAGCATTGTTAAGTCCTAGACAGAGCAATCAGACAAGAAATAAAAGGCATCCAAATCAGAAAGGAAAAAGTAAAACTATCTGTTTGCAGATGATATGATCTTACACATAAAAAATCCTAGGGACTTCCCTGGTGGTGCAGTGGTTAAGAATCCGCCTGCCAATGCAGGGGACATGGGTTCAAGCCCTGGTCCGGGAAGATCCCATATGCTGCAGAGCAACCAAGCCCATGTGCCACAACTACTGAGCTCGTGTGCCACAACTACTGAAGCCCGTGCACCTAGAGCCCATGATCCACAACAAGAGAAGCCACCACAATGAGAAGTCTGTGCACCACCATGAAGAGTAGCCACCACTCACCATAACTAGAGAAAGCTCACACACAGCAACAAAGACCCAACACAGACAAAAATAATTTTTTAAAGTTTTTTAAGAAATATATATATTTTTAATTCTAAAGATGCCACCAAAAAGTGGCTAGAACTAATCAAAGAATTTAGTAAAGTTGCAGGATAAAAATTCAACATAGAGAAATTAGTTGTGTTTCTAGGGACTTCCCTGGCAGCCCAGTGGTTAAGACTCCCCCTTCCAGTGCAGGGGGCGCTGGCTTGATCCCTAGTCAGGGAGCTAAGATCCCACATGCCTCGTGGCCCAAAAAACCAAAACATAAAACAGAAACAATACTGTAATAAATTCAATGAAGACTTTAAAAATGGTCCACATCCAAAAAAAGATCTTTAAGAATAGAAGAAGAAATTAGTCGTGTTTCTATACATCAACAACAAAAAAAAAATTGGAAAAGAAGTTAAAACAAAAAAAAACCAATTCCACTTGCAATAGCATCAAAAACAATAAAAACACTCAGGAATAATTTAATCAAGGAAGTGAAAAATCTGTACTCTGAAAACTACATTACATTGATGAAAAATACACAAACAAATGGAAAGATATCCCATATTCATGGATAGAATTAGTATTATTAAAATACCCATACTTCCCAAAAAAGTCTACAGATTCAATTCAATCTCTAGAAAAAGTCCAATGACTTTTTCTCACAGACATAAGAAAAACAATCCTAAAACGTGTATAGAACCACAAAGGATCCAAAGTAGCCAAAGCAATCTTGAGAAACCACAACAAAGCTAGAGGCATCACATTTCATGATTTCAAAATATATTACAAAGCTATAGTAACCAAAACAGTATGGTACTGGCATAAAACTAGACATATAAACCAATGGAACATAATTGAGAGCCCAGAAATAAATCCTCACATATATGATCAACTAATATTTGACCAGGGAGCAAAGAATACTAAACAGGGAAAGCATCCTCTTCAATAAATGGTACTGGGAAAACTGGATAACCATATGCAGAAGAAAGAAATTGGACCCCTATCTTATACCCCCTCACAAAAATTAACTCAAAATGGATTAAAAACTTAAACATAATAACTGAAAATGTAAAACTCCTAGGATAAAACAAAGGGGAAAAGCAATGATTTTTTGAATTTAACACCAAAGAATAAGCAACAAAAGCAAGTATTAGTAAGTGGAACTATACCAGACTAGAAAATACAGCCAAAGGAAAAAAAATGTATATCAATGAAAAGGTAACCCATGGAAGGGGATAAAATATTTTCAGATCATATATCTGATACAGGGTTAATCTCCAAAATATATAACGAACTCATTTAACATAATAGCCACCAAAAAACTCAGATTAAAAAATGGACAAAGGGGGTTTCCCTGGTGGCGCAATGGTTGAGAGTCTGCCTGCCGATGAAGGGGACACGGGTTCGTGCCCCAGTCCGGGAAGATCCCACATGCCGCGGAGCAGCTGGGCCCGTGAGCCATGGCTGCTGAGCCTGCGCGTCCGGAGCCTGTGGTCCGCAACGGGAGAGGCCACGGCAGTGAGAGGCCCACGTACCGCAAAAAAAAAAAAAAAAAAAAAAAAGGGCAAAGAAATACATACAAATGACCAACAGGTACATGAAATCATCAGGGAAATGCAAATCAAAATCACAGTGAGATACTGCCTCACACCTATTTAAAATGCTATCATCAAAAAGTCAAGAGACAGAAAGTATTGGCTAGAATGTAGGGGGAAAAAAGGATCCTATGTACTACTGGTGGGAATGGAAATTGGTGCAGCCACCAGGGAAAACAGTATGAAGTTTCTATAAGAAATTAAAAATAGGGCTTCCCTGGTGGCACAGTGGTTAAGAATCCACCTGCCAAAGCAGGGGACACGGGTTCGAGCCCTGGTCCGGGAAGATCCCACATGCTGCGGAGCAACTAAGCCCGTGTACCACAACTACTGAGCCTGCGCTCTAGAGCCCGTGAGCCACAGCTACTGAGCCAGCATGCCACAACTACTGAAGCCCGCGAGCCTAGAGCCCGTGCTCTGCAACAAGAGAAGCCACCGCAACGAAGAGTAGTCCCCGCTGGCTGCAACTAGAGAAAGCCTGCACGCAGCAACGAAGACCCAATGCAGAAAAAAAATAATAATAATAAAATAAAAAAGAAATTAAAAACAGAACTACCATATGATCCATCGATTCCACCTCTGGGTATATACCCAAAGGAAATGAAAAAAGGATCTCGAAGTATGTGCACTCCCATATTCACTTCAGCATTATTCACAATAGCCAAGACACGGAAACGACCTAAGTGCGCATCAGTGGAAGAACAGATAAAGAAGATGTGGCATATATATCCAATGGAACATTATTCAGACATGTGAAAGAAGGAAATTCTGCCATTCGCAACAACATGGATGAACCTTGAAGGCATTATGCTAAGGGAAGTAAATCAACCAGGAAAAACGAATACAGTATGATATCATTATATGTGGAATCTATAAAAGCTGAACTCCAGGTACTCAAGGCAAAGATGGGCGTAGATATCAGTGGCCAGGACAGCGATCAACCACTCTGGACAAAGGCCACCACCAGTAGCATGGGGGCAAGGAGGCCCCAAAGTGCAGAATAAAAGATGCTCAAGTCAGAAAAAAAAAAAAAAAAAAAAAAAAAAAAGCTGAACTCATAGAAACAGAGTGGAGCGGTGGTTACAAGGGGATTGCTAGACAGAGGGATGCCAAGAAGAATCCAAATACACGGGCCTTGCTAAATTTCCCCCAGTTTACTACCCTTAGCTCATACCCTTTTTTCCTATCACATTTTTCCACTCTTCATCAAACCTACTATAAAAACGCTCTGGCTAAACCAGTACTTCAGGTCTTCATTTCCTTATGAAGGCTCCCGTATCATATAAAACATTTATTAATTTGTATGCTATTTTTGGCAGTCCAATTTATAGGACCCTCTGCCAGAGAACCTAGGAGGGTTGTAGGAAATATAATTTTTCCTCACCTATATTATTTCAAAAATATTTATTGAATTATAAAATCTGAAACTATACTTTTGATAAAAAGCTAAGATATTCCCCATCATTTCCCATTTTTTACTCCTTAAGCTTTATTACTAGAGTATTAAATGTCATTTAGTAAAGAATATTTCTTAAAAAATAAAACATGCTTTTAAAGAAATATGTTTCCATAGTTAATCTCTATTCATCTTTGATGCAACAACTTAAGTCTGTTTTTATCTAATGGTTAAATAATCCTACTGAGAAGTATGCCTTTCATACTTGGAAAGAAGTAGTCACACATTTGGCTGCATTCTTTTTCCCTTGGCTGCCTGCCAAAAACAATCACAGTTTGATATTACAGCTTCTCCTTCAGAAGTAATTAAGAAGTTAATCTTACTTAGAAAACATAATTACCCAGCAGCCCATAGAACTAACCTATCTACTTGTCAAAGCAGTAGTACCACACTCACAAAGACAAACCCAAATTGTCTCCCTAGCTATCCCATCACCACTGTTTGGAGCTGGATAGAGCCCATTACAATGCATCAGTCACTGGAAACCAAGCCTCCTCAGCTTCTTTGAAGCATGAAGAAACAATGGAGCTGAAGATGGTGAAGGACATTAGGCACAGGTCAGTTAAGTTCCTAGTCATCAGGATAAGAGATATGTCTCAACAACCAAGGAGACTTCCCTAACTCAAAATTGCAAAATACTCCTTTATTGTTCCTGACCACCTGACAGCAGTGAGATGTTCACTCACCCTTAATCTTCTTCCAACATCAGTCGATCATGAGAGAACGAGGCCTTCTACTTCATTTGACATTGGTATATCAAGTGCCAACTATGTGATTTCTCTTATTTAACATGGAAAGCATTTCTATCTCTAAATTCATTACCTATACCCATGAAAGGGGGAGCCAGATGTCTTCTAGAATGGAAGGATCTTTTGAAACGGCATCCACACCTGAGTTATAAAGGCACTGCCCCCTCTGTGTGGCAGTCTTCAGTGCCTAACAGGCTGAACACAATTAAACACTTTTCCTAATAGTGCAGAACCCATGGCCACCTGTGCACATCATCTTTAGGAGAACTGTATTCTTTGCACAAGTCAACAGCCACTTTTACCAGCCTCTTCTCTCTCTAAGCTAGCTCTCAGAGCAAATTCTGAAATTCTTAATGCTACAGAAGCTGAAGGCATGTGAAATTGAGATTGCAGCAGCAGACCAACTCCAAGGCTATTTCCAGCCAGCTACAGTAGGTCATACACAATAAGGATGTTTCAACAGTTAATAGCCCTTAAAAGCCTGCTATGTGCACAGCACTATACTAAAAAGCATAGGGATTTACAAGGAAAACAGCATCCCTTAGAAGCATATACTCCTCCTAATATCTTAATATTAGAAGTGATCTAACTACAGCTACACCTGAACTTTCGTTAAATTATTTCAACTACTGCAGGAATGGGAAGGTGGGGAAGGGGACATAAAATAATTCTTCTACCCATTTACCCATATCAGTGTCATGAGTTTTGCTTCATCTTTTGCGCATTTGGATTTTACATTATTAAAAGAAAATCAACATGCTCCTTTTAAAATGAAATCCCTTTAAAAATAAATGGTTCTGAAGAACCTAGGGGCAGGACAGGAATAAAGACACAGACATAGAGAATGGACTTGAGGACACAGGGAGGGGTAAGGGTAAGCTGGGATGACGTGAGAGAGAGGCATGGACATATATACACTACCAAATGTAAAATACATAGCTAATGGGAAGCAGCCACATAGCACAGGGAGATCAGCTCGGTGCTTTGTGACCACCCAGAGGAGTGGGATAGGGAGGGTGGGAGGGAGATGCAAGACGGAGGGGATATGGGGATATATGTATATGTATAGCTGATCCACTTCGTTATACAGCAGAAACTAACACACCACTGTAAAGCAATTATACTCCAATAAAGATGTTTAAAAAAAAAAGAAAGAGAAAAAGAAATCCCTTGTTGGAAAATGAATTGACAATTTTCCTTTTCCTATGTACCTTAGGATGAGCGGCTCCCCTAGAGTGACTTCATAGGTAATTGAATTTCATATGAAATTTACCAAATAACAAAGGCCTGCTGTGCTCTGCAGAACATTCCATATAGCCCAAATCCCCACCTGCCTGAGGCTTTCAAACATAATGTCACATGGAAAACTAGCATACTGAGGAACACGGGAGTACTGTCCCCTTGATAGGTCAGCAGAATCAATACAGAAAGCCCAAAAACTGACCCAAGATGGAGCTATCATCTCCATATCCTGGCTGGGGGCCCATCACCCACATAGTTCAATAAAAGGCCTTGAAGGTACAACTTTGTACAAGCTTATCACGGGGACATTCATAAATATATAGAGGAACTACCATGATCTAAAAGCAATAGATATATTTTTTACCATAAGCCTGAGACTAGAAAATAAGAAACCAGAGAGACCGGAGAATGCATTACAATCAAGTATCTCCAGTCCCAATGAGAACTCTGAATTGTTCAGTGATTGATCTTTGCCTCCTGTGTCTATGTATTTCCTTTTTCAATAATTAAAAGGATTATTAAATTAAAATTCCCAATATTTTAACAGTAAACAATTATTAAGGACCAACGCCCACTGTTGTAGTTTCTAGGGGGCCAAGTGAAATGAGACTCTATCGTTTTTCTGCTAGTTTCTTAGGAGTAATATATCTGAGTAGTTTCCTTTTTTTTTCCCATTTTATTTTTTGAATGTTTGCATTTTATTTATTCTTTTGTACAGCAGGCTAGTAGTTACCCATTTTATACAAATTAGTGTATATATGTCAATCCCAATCTCCCACTTCATCCCACCACCACCGCCTCACCCTGCTTTCCCCCCTTGGTATCCGTACATTTCTTCTCTACATCTGTGTCTCAATTTCTGCCCTGCAAACTAGTTCATCTCTACCATTTTTCTAGGTTCAACATATATGCATTAATACACAATATTTGTTTTTCTCTTTCTGACTTACTTCACTCTGCATGACAGTCTCTAGGTCCATCCACGTCTCTACAAATGACCCAATTCCATTCCTTTTTATGTGTGAGTAATATACCTTTGTATATATAACCACATCTTCTTTATCCATTTGTTGATGAGCATTTAGGTTGCTTCCATGACCTGGCTATTATAAATAGTGCTGCAATGAACATTGGGGTGCGTCTGTCTTTTTGAATTATGGTTTTCTCTGGGTATATGCCCAGTAGTGGGATTGCTGGATCATATAGTAATTCTATTTTTAGTTCCTCAAGGAGCTTCCATACTGTTCTCCATAGTGGCTGTATCAATTTACATTCCCACCAACAGTGCAAGAGGGCTCCCTTTTCTCCACACCCTCTCCAGCATTTGTTGTTTGTAAATTTTCTGATGATGCCCATTCTAACTGGCCTGAGGTGATACCTCACTGTAGTTGTGATTTGCATTTCTCTAATACTTAGTGATGTTAAGCAGCTTTTCATGTGCTTCTTGGCCATCTGTATGTCTTCTTTGGAGAAATGTCTATTTAAGTCTTCTGCCCATTTCTGGATTGGGTTGTTTTTTTAATATTGAGCTGCATGAACTGTTTATATATTTTGGAGATTAATCCTTTGTCAGTTGCTTCGTTTGCAAATATTTTCTCCCATTCTGAGGGTTGTCTTTTCGTCTTGTTTGTAGTTTCCTTTGCTGTGCAAAAGCTTTGAAGTCTCATTAGGTCCCATTTGTTTTTTTTTGTTTTTACTTCCATTACTCTAGGAGGTGGATCAAAAAAGAGCTTGCCGTGATTTATGTCAAAGAGTGTTCTTCCTATGTTTTCCTCTAAGAGTTTTATAGTGTCTGGTCTTACATTTAGGTCTCTAATCCATTTTGAGTTTATTTTTGTGTATGGTGTTAAGGAGTGGTCTAATTTCATTCTTTTACATTAGCTGTCCAGTTTTTCCCAGCACCACTTATTGAAGAGACTGTGTTTTCTCCACCGTATATCCTTGCCTCCTTTGTCATAGATTAGTTAACCACAGGTGCGTGTGTTTACCTCTGGGCTTTCTATCCGTTTCCATTGATCTATATTTCTGTTTTTGTGCCAGTACCATATTGTCTTGATTACTGTAGCTTTGTAGTATAGTCTGAAGTCAGGGAGCCTGATTCCTACAGCTCTGTTTTTTTCCCTTAAGACTGCTTTGGCTATGCTGGGTCCTTTGTGTCTCCATACAAATTTTAAGATTTTTTGTTCTAGTTCTGTGAAAAACACCATTGGTAGTTTGAAAGGGATTGCAATGAATCTGTAGATTGCTTTCGGTAGTATAGTCATTTTTCACAATATTGATTCTTCCAATCCAAGAACATGGTATATCTCTCCATCTGTTTTTATCATCTTTAATTTCTTTCATCAGTGTCTTATAGTTTTCTGCATACAGGTCTTTTGTCTCCCTAGGCAGGTTTATTCCTAGGTATTTTATGCTTTTTGTTGCAGTGGTAAATGGGAGTGTTTCCTTAATTTCTCTTTCAGATTTTTCATCATTAGTGTATAGGAATGCAAGAGATTTCTGTGCATTAATTTTGTATCCTGCTACTTTACCAAATTCATTGATTAGCTCTAGTAGTTTTCTGGTGGCATCTTTAGCATTCCCTATGTATAGTATCATGTCATCTGCAAACAGTGACAGTTTTACTTCTTTTCTAATCTGTATTCCTTTTATTTCTTTTTCTTCTCTGACTGCCATGGCTAGGACTTCCAAAACTATGTTGAATAACAGTGGTGAGAATAGACATCCTTGTCTTCTTTCTAATCTTACAGGATATGCTTTCAGTTTTTCACCATTAAGAATGATGTTTGCTGTGGGTTTGTCGTATATGGCCTTTATTATGTTGAGGTAGGTTCCCTCTATGCCCACTTTCTGAAGAGTTTTTGTCATAAATGAGTGTTGAATTTTGTCAAAAGCTTTTTCTGAATCTATTGAGATGATCATATGGTTTTTATTCTTCAATTTGTTAATATGGTGTATTACATTGACTGATTTACATATATTGAAGAATTCTGGCATCCCAGGGATAAATCCCACTTGATCATGGTGTATGACCCTTTTAATATGTTGTTGAATTCTGTTTGCTAGTATTTTGTTGAGGATTTTTGCATCTATCTTCATCAGTGATACTGGTCTGTAATTTTCTTTTTTTGTAGTATCTTTGTCTGGTTTTGGTATCAGGGTGATGGTAGCCTCATAAAATGAGTTTGGGAGTGTTCCTTCCTCTGCAAATTTTTGGAAGAGTTTGAGAAGGATGGGTGTTAGCTCTTCTCTAAATGTTTGATAGAATTCACCTGTGAATCCATCTGGTCCTGGACTTTTGTTTGGTGGAAAATTTTTAATCACAGTTTCAATTTCATTACTTGTGATTGGTGTGTTCATATTTTCTATTTCTTCCTGCTTCTGTCTTGGATGGTTATACCTTTCTAAGAACTTGTCCATTTCTTCCAGGTTGTCCATTTTATTGCCATAGAGTTGCCTGTAGTAGTCTCTTAGGATGCTTTGTATATCTGTGGTGTCTGCTGTAACTTCTCCATTTTCATTTCTAATTTTATTGATTTGAGTCCTCTTCCTCTTTTTATTGATGAGTCTGGCTAATGGTTTATCAATTTTGTTTATCTTCTCAAAGAACCAACTTTTAGTTTTATTGATCTTTGCTTTTGTTTTCTTTTTTTCTATTTCATTTATTTCTGCTCTGATCTTTATGATTTCTTTCCTTCCACTAACTGTGGGTTTTGCTTGTTCTTCGTTCTGTAGTTCCTTTAGGTGTAAGGTTAGATTGTTTTTTTGAGATGTTTGTTGTTTCTTGAGGTAGGCTTGTATAGCTATAAACTTCTCTCTTAGAACTGCATTTGCTGCATCCCATAGGTTTTGGATCATCGTGTTTTCATTGTCATTTGTCTCTAGGTATTTTCTGATTTCCTCTTTGATTTCTTCAGTGATTTCTTGATTATTTAGTAATGTATTGTTTAGCCTCCATGTGTTTGTGTTTTTTTTTTTTTCTTGTAATTGATTTCTAATCTCATAGCATTATGGTCAGAAAAGATGCTTGATATGATTTCAGTTTTCTTAAATTTACTGAGGCTTGATTTATGACCCAAGATGTGATCTATCCTGGAGAATGTTCCGTGCACACTTGAGAAGAAAGTGTAATCTGCTGTTTTGGGATGGAATGTCCTAGAAATATCAATTAAGTCTATCTGGTCTATTGTGTCATTTAAAGCTTGTGTTTCCTTATTAATTTGGTTTGGATGATCTGTCTGTTGGTGTAAGTGAGGTGTTAAAGTCCCCCACTCTTATTGTGTCACTGTCAATTTCCTCTCTTATAGCTGTTAGTAGTTGCCTTATGTATTGAGGTGCTCCTATGTTGGGCGCATATATATTTATAATTGTTATATCTTCTTCTTGGATTGATCCCTTGTTCATTGTGTAGTGCCCTTCCTTGTCTCTTGTAACATTCTTTATTTTAAAGTCTATTTTATCTCATATGAGTATTGCTACTCCAGCTTTCTTTTGATTTCCATTTGCATGGAATATCTTTTTCCATTCCCTCACTTTCAGTCTGTATGTGTCTCTAGGTCTGAAGTGGGTCTCTTGTAGATAGCATATATATGGGTCTTGCTTTTGTATCCATTCAGCAAGCCTGTGTCTTTTGGTTGGAGCATTTAATCCAGTCACGTTTAAGGTAATTATCGATATGTATGTTCCTGTGAACATTTTCTTAATTGTTTTGGGTTTGTTTTTGTAGGTCCTTTTCTTCTCTTGTGTTTCCCACTTAGAGAATTTCCTTTAGCATTTGTTGTAGAGCTGGTTTGGTGGTGCTGAATTCTCTTAGTTTTTGCTTGTCTATAAAGCTTCTGATTTCTCCATCGAATCTGAATGAGATCCTTGCTGGGGAGAGTAATCTTGGTTGTAGTTTCTTCCCTTTCCTCACTTTAAATATGTCATGCCACTCCCTTCTGGCTTGTAGAGTTTCTGCTGAGAAATTAGCTGTTAACCTTATGGGAGTTCCCTTGTATGTTTTTTGTCATTTTTCCCTTGCTGCTTTCAATAATTTTTCTTTAATTTTTGCCAATTTGATTACTATGCGTCTTGGCGTGTTTCTCTTTGGGTTTATCCTGCCTGGGACTCTCTGTGCTTCCTGGACTTGGGTGGCTATTTCCTTCCCTATGGTAGGGAAGTTTTCAACTATAATCTCTTCAAATATTTTTTCAGGTCCTTTATCTCTCTCTTCTCCTTCTGGGACCTGTATAATGCGAAGATTGTTGCATTTAATGTTGTCCCAGAGGTCTCTTAGGCTGTCTTCATTTCTTTTCATTCTTTTTTCTTTATTCTGTTCCGCTGCAGTGAATTCCACCATTCTGTCTTCCACGTCACTTATCCGTTCTTCTGCCTCAGTTATTCTGCTATTGATTCCTCCTAGTGTATTTTTCATTCCAGCTATTGTATTGTTCATCTCTGTTTGTTTGTTCTTTAATTCTTCTAGGTCTTTGTTAAACATTTCTTTCATCTTCTCAAGCTTTGCCTGTATTCTTTTTCCAAGGTCCTGGATCAACTTCACTATCATTACTCTGAATTCTTGTTCTGGAAGATTGCCTATCTCCACTTCATTTAATTGTTTTTCTGGGGTTTTGTCTTGTTCCTTCATCTGTACATAGCTCTCTGCCTTTTCATCTTGTCTATCTTTCTATGAATGTGGTTTTTGTTCCACAGGCTTCAGGATTGTAGTTTTTCTTGCTTCTGCTGTCTGCCCTCTGGAGGATGAGGCTATCTAAGAGACTTGTTCAAGTTTCCTGATGGGAGGGACTGGTGGTGGGTAGAGCTGGCTGTTGCTCTGGTGGGCAGAGCTCAGTAAAACTTTAATCTGCTTGCCTGCTGATGGGTGGGGCTGGGTTCCCTCCCTCTTGGTTGCTTGGCCTGAGGCCACCCAATACTAGAGCCTACCCGGGCTCTTTGGTGGGGCTAATGGTGGACTCTAGGAGTGCTCACGCTAAGGAGTACTTCCCAGAACTTCTGCTGCCAGTGTCCTTGTCCTCATGGTGAGACACAGCCACACCCCACCTCTGCAGGAGACCCGCCAACACTAGCAGGTAGGTCTGTTTCAGTCTCCTATGGGGTCAGTGCTCCTTCCCTGTCGAAGTCCTGCAATCAAATCCTGCTGGCCTTCAAAGTCTGATTCTCTACGAATTCCTCCTCCCATTGCCGGACCACCAGGTTGTGAAGCCTGACGTGGGGCTCAGAACCTTCACTCCAGTGGGTGGACTTCTGTGGTATAAGTGTTCTCCAGTTTGGGGGTTTGTTTTTATTGTGATTGCGCCCCTCCTACCGTCTCACTGTGGCTTCTCCTTAGTCTTTGGATGTGGGGTATGTTTTTTGGTGAGTTCCAGTGTCGACGATTGTCTGGTGAGTTCCAGAACTGTCGATGATTGTTCAGCAGTTAGTTGTGATTCCGGTCCTCTTGCAAGAGGGAGTGAGTGCACGTCCTTCTACTCCGCCATCTTGAACCAATCTCCTATCCTCGTATTTTCAATGGCCAAGTTTTACAAAGATACTATAAAATACAACTGCACAAAACAAAAATGAGAAAAAGCTACAAATACATATGTACTATACATAGCTGTAAAAACACCCCTTTTGTAACGTGTGATTTAATCAACTTAGACAAGTGCCTTTGGTTAGGTTTGGGTAACTAAGAATATGCATGGAGAAGTAAATCTTGACCCAGTTCTATCACTAACTAACTGATTAAATCTTATACTTTTTTTTCTCTTTCCTCTTCTGCCCCTCTCCTCCACTCTCCATAACCTAGCCAAAGTTTTCCACCTCCTGATTATTCCAGTTGCATAGACTGCTGCTCCAGATATTGATGTCTATAAAAATATCATCTCCCAGGAAAATTCTCCCTATCTCTCAAAGGTAAGGAGATCTGCCAATTCTTTGTGTATCTTCACCCACTAAGCTGTATGTGCCTCAAGCAGAGACTCTGGCTTATTTATCCTACTATTCTTGGCACCTAGTCCAATGCATGGTGCATAACAGCTACTCGGCAGTTAATAAATGTTAGTTCAGTGAACTTCCTCTCCATTACCTAGCATAATATCTCTATGTGCTAAATGCTGAATTTGTACGGACTGACTGATATATATATAAAAATATTTATTTGGCTGCTCCAGGTCTTAGTTGCGGCATGCGGGATCTTTTTAGTTGTGGCATGAGGGATCTAGTTCCCTGACCAGGGAGCGAAGCCGGGCCCCCTGCATTAGGAGTGCAGTCTTAACCGCTGGACCACCAGGGAAGTCCCTTATATATACTGTTAATTTGCCAATCATTAGAAGAAAAGAGTTGTTATCAACTTTGCACTACCGTTGTTCAGGCTGTCATGTCTTCAAACTTGCAAAAGTCAGGCTTCATAACAAGCAAAAGCAGACATTCATGAGACAGTGCACTTGTAAAATAAAAGCATTCCTCAGTCAACTCTCTTATTCTGCCTTTTACTCCCTGCAATAATCACTCACTTAATATTTGCCAGCGATAATGAGTTGAATAGTGATGCACCATAAACAGTTTGATGATTGGACCAATTATAATGATGAGAAAGAGCATTTGCTTCTGTGCAGAAAAGAGCCTGGCAAAGGCAGCATAGTAGAGGGGATTCAGCTGGGCCTGCACTCAGGGTGCCTGATTATTTTTGCTCTTTGGCTATTCAAAGAGTGCAAAGGAACCTACAGTGCTCATCCACTCTGACAGACAGGCATCTTTCCTCCTAAAGTTGCCTTCCGGCTGCATAATCTCTGAGCTGCAGGGCTCTAAAAAGAGATTTCAGACGCTCGGTAAAGATTCCCTGAGCATCTGCTACATCTCAGACACTACACTGAATATCAAATGAGTGAGACCTCAGACACTCACAGTCTAGTCCAAAGGTCAGCAGACATTTTCTGTAAAGAGCCGTACAGTAAATGTTTTAGGCTTTGTGGGCCATACGGTCTCTGTGGCAATCACTCAACTTTGCTTGTAGTACAAATGCATCCTTAGAAAATATGTACACTATTGAACATGGCTGTGTTCCAATAAAGCTTTATTTACAAAAACAGGCAGCAGGTCAGATTGGCCCACAGGACGTAATTTGCTAATTTGTGGTCTAATCCACAGGTCGGGTACATTCTTTAATGCAAAACAGAGATATCTGTGCTGGTGAAAGCTTCCCCCTTGTATCTGTATAACGTTTCAGAAATAATGAAGCTATTTCATATATAATGACTCAAAGTTTAATCCTCATACCAACTCTTTGCAGTGGGTAGGTCTTATTATCCTCATTTTATAAGTGAGAAAACTGAAGCTCAAATAACTTTAAGTCATCCCACAACAAGGAGTGGAGGTAGGATCTGAGCTTCTGCATAATAGGCAGAGATTACTATGTGTTCACCAAAAGTAATTTCCTCTTCTACCAGGGCACACACCAGATTACATTTCCCAGGCTCCTCTGCAGTTAGGTATGTCCATGTGCTTGGGTTCTGGCCAGAATTTCCACCTTGTCCCTTAAAACTTCCTCATAAAAATCTCCTGTACATGATTCTCTACTTCCTTTACACTTTTCAGTTGTCTGAGAAGGAGACACCCCTAAGGCAACCTTGTAAGTCACAGGTTGACAAAAGCAGAACCACAAAATTGAAAGAGCCTGAGTCCATGAACCACCACCTGGAAGAGAGCCACCCAACCAGAAACATCTGCATTATTAGACTATGAAGGCTGCAGGAAATTTGCATTAAGCCACTGAGATACAGAGCTTTATCTGTTACAGGAACTCCCTTAACAAACGCAGCCTGTGCCCAGGTCCAGTGCTGTTTGCACTCAGCTATAGAAGAGATGTAAATGCTGTGTTTATCAGGCTGATGAAGCAGAAGAGATCATATTTCAGACAGGAGATATATTAGAATAAGCAAGGGGTGCGTTTAAGAAAGTACAAATTGTTCTAAATGGTTAGATAGCAAATTAGCAAAGCAGTGGAAGGAGAGCCAGCAAAGATAAGCACTGGAGGGGCTTCCCTGGTGGCGCAGTGGTTGAGAGTCCGCCTGCCGATGCAGGGGACACGGGTTCGTGCCCCGGTCCGGGAAGATCCCACATGCCGCGGAGCGGCTAGGCCCGTGAGCCATGGCCGCTAAGCCTGCGCGTCCGGAGCCTGTGCTCCGCTACGGGAGAGGCCACAACAGTGAGAGGCCCGCGTACCGCAAAAAAAAAAAAAAAAAGATAAGCACTGGGAAGGGACTTGTCTACAACCCTAAAGAAGGACTTGGAGAGAAAAAGAGACAGCCCAAAATAAGAGACGTGCCATTAGTACACCCAACCAGAGGAAGAATAGGCTCGAGGCAGTGAGACCAACTCAAGAGTCTCAGGATAGTCCTGGCATAATCAGAGCAGAGCTGTGAGCTAGCAGAAGATTGTTCTTTTCATAACTTGATTTTTAGGGTTTTTTTCTGATTATAAATGTAATATGTGCTAATTATAAATGTATGAAGAACTGAGAAAAAAATAAAACATACATAATCCCATAGTCAAAGGTAACTAGTATTGTAACTTTGAGGCATAAACTTCTGAACTTATTTTGCCTTTTTTATGCACATATATGTAGGCATTAAGAAAAATAGGAATATAATATTTTCCAATGAATATAACCATGGGAAATCTCCTCACATCAAAAGATCTTCATATCATTGTGAGTAGCTGCACTGCCCCACGATATAGATGTGTTATTTTTCAAAAATCAGTTATTTCCTAGTGCACATTTAGGTTATTCCCCTTTTCTTGCTATTACAAAAAAATTACTGTAATACATTCCTATTGATAGATATATCTGTGAAAATGTGCAAGTACTTTTACAAAGTTAAAAAAAAAAAAAGACTCTTTACCAAGGGTCAAACTGCCTTCCAGAAATACTAATTCAGATTCCCACTAGCTATGTATAAAAATGTCCATTTTCCCACACCTCTACTGACACTGGATATCTTTTTTTTTTTTATCCTTCGCCAGTCAGGTTAGGCAAAAACAAAAAACAAACCTCGCATTTAATTTTTGAAAACACAGTTAAACAATTTTTTAGTTCTCTTCCTTGTATTTTTTAAAAAACATCCTGTTTCATCTGTGGAAGATCCTAAATGCATAACATTTAGAAGTTATCTTTAAGGTGACAGTATGCTTAATTTATACAATTGGTCTTAGTGGCTAGAAGCAGAGCAACTTCTGGATTTGAAAGACTTAACATGAAGAAATCAGCACGGACAATCAAATATTAATTCTTCTCAGGTGATACTTCCCAAGTGATACTGCATACTGTAGGTGAGCTATGACTATCAGAATTGAGTGGGTAATCTGTTTCTGAATTAAAAAGCTGTTTTGCTAATTACAATCAAGTTTATTTAACTTATTGCTTCCTTAGGTTTTTTCTTTCATACTTTTATCAATGCTTGACTTATTTTTGGTTTCGGTTATATAGTAGGTACCTAAAAGGGTAAGTACCCAAGAATGAGTGGAAAAATACAAATAGAAACTGATAAAGGTTGTCAACACTGAGAGAAAGGAAGGAGGGGACACAGATGAGGGGTGTGTAGAACACAGGTACTGAAATGAGCAGGCGTGTATTATTAGGGGAGGGATGCAACATTCACTGAAGCCCTAGGTACCAAGCACTGGGCAAGACTAGTTGCACACATCTTCTCATTTAATCCTCACAACTCTTTGAAATGCATGGAATCCGTATTTGTTAAATGAGGAAAAAAGTGCCAGAGAAATTGACCCAGGTGATTACCTAAAAGGCTAAGCTGCTATTAGAACTTTTGGTTGTTTTTTGCTACTTTTTTTTTTTTTTTGTGGTACGAGGGCCTCTCACTGCTGTGGCCTCTCCTGTTGCGGAGCACAGGCTCCGGACGCGCAGGCTCAGCGGTCATGGCTCACGGGCCTAGCCGCTCCGCGGCATGTGGGATCTTCCCGGACCGGGGCACGAACCCGTGTCCCCTGCATCGGCAGGCGGACTCTCAACCACTGCGCCACCAGGGAAGCCCATTTTGCTGCTATCTTATTCCAGATCCCACATTCTCTCCCAGTGTACCACTGCACTGGAGAAATCCTGTGCTCTCCCTGCCACCAGTTTCCCTTGTGTCTCATTAAAGCGTACAAAGAAACAAAGAAATGGTAAAGTTAAAAATGTGAGAATGGGGGAAGGTCCCAGCAATACGAATAAAAGAACAAGGAAAATAAATGAGAAAATAAAGAAATTGAAGAAAGGAGTGTAAACGTGGAATTGTGTCCAGAAGAATAAAGGAGTAGCACAAAACAATGACATAAAAAAACCCACATTAACATATGCACACTACTATATATAAAATAATCAACAAGGACCTACTGTATAGCACAGGGAACTCTACTCAATATTCTGTGATGACCTATATGGGAAAAGAATCTGAAAAAGAGTGGATATATGAATATGTATAACTGAATCACTTTGCTGTACACCTGAAACTAACATTTTAAATCAACTATACTCCAATATAAAATAAAAATTAAACTTAAATTTAATAAATAAGATTACAGATAGAAGAAAACACACATTAGTCAAATGAAGAAGTTAAGAAGTATGAAAAGGTAAATAAATAGCGAGTAACCACAGAATTACAAAACTGAATTGTTCAACCAAGAAACAGTATGTTCAGCCCCTTAATCTTGACCTGTTCCTAAAGGAACCCATTTTCCATTCTGTTACTATCCATTACCATACACCAATTTCCACCCTTTTTAAATGCAGTGACCAAAATTGAACTCGCTCTTCAAATAAGGGCCATATCCACCCAATAAATCCCAAGAGAACGTTAGCCATGGCCTGCTGACGCTATTTGTACTAATGGCCAATAACTTTAGAACTTTCATCAGTTTGTTGCTCTCCAAGATCCTTATGGCTTCTGCCAAGCCTGCCAATATTTTTGTTGCTTTGCTTTTGTTCTTAACAACACTTCTGAGCTCAGAATGAGAAAAGTCACAGAAAGCATCTTAGAAAGATCCCCTAACTCAACACAACGGGTAGGTGACTGCTCCAAGATCTTACAGCTAACCATGTCCGAACCAGAATAATACCAACCACTGATTCTGATCTTCATGGACTTGCATGTGGCTTTATAAATCAAATACATTTGAAATTTTATTTCTATGAAAAAAAAAGAACAAAAGGAAATTAGAAAACTAGGGCAGGGACGTTTAAAAACAGAAAAGAAGACTTTGTGGAAGAGAGGTCACAAGCAACAAGAGTGAGTGCTCAGAGTAGAAAAAGAAAGAAATGCAAGCCTAAGAAGAATGGGGTGGCTTCATTCTTCATTTTATTCTTCCTTTGTTCCTTTCTGCCTATCTTGCTTCCATCTGCCACATCTTCAAGGGAAAATAGGCATAAATTTGAGACAGAAGAAAAAAGTAGTGAAAGAATATGAACTAAAGTTCAGAATGACTACACACCATGATTAAATAAGATTGGTCAACCAAACTTTTTAAATAAGATGAAAATAAAGTGGTAAATAATATGAAACATGATTCCCCCTTCCCCCCACTGCACCACCAAAATTTGTATATTCCTATTTATTACGCTCCCCATGCCTGCTTTCTTTCATTTTCCTACTAGATTTTTTTTTTTTTTTTTTTTTTTTTTGCAGTACGCGGGCCTCTCACTGTTGTGGCCTCTCCCGTTGCGGAGCACAGGCTCCGGACGCGCAGGCTCAGCGGCCATGGCTCACGGGCATGTGGGATCTTCCCGGACCGGGGCATGAACCTGTGTCCCCTGCATCGGCAGGCGGACTCTCAACCACTGCACCACCAGGGAAGTCCCCTACTTAATTTTCTGAGCTTCATTTTTCGAAATATCAGTGAGAACCCGAGAAAAGAAATGAGTAAAGAAAAAGTACGAAAATGAGAGAATAAGGATGAAATAATATAAATTAACCTTAAAACCCCAGTATCAGGAGAATGCTCATTGTATGAGAGGAATTTAGTTACTAAATCTAGCTTAGTAACTAAGTAATTCTAGCTAAATAATAGCTGAGGTCCTACCTCATGTTCATACTGGGGCTCAACAAGTAAAGATGGGAAGGTAAGTTACGAACGGTCACACAATTTATATTTTTCATCCTTCTTGCTGATTACATAAAAATTTAATTCCCCAGGAAACCTTCCCTACTGATGTAACTCCTTTCTGTATATGTGTGCACACACATAACACACACTCCTGGAAGGATGCAAACCCACAGGCCAAAATACCAAGCACAATTATATCTGAGGACTGAGAAAAGCAAGGGGAAATTTCACTTAGCACTTAATATAAAATCAATATTGCTTGTTTTTTTAAACAGTCTTTGGACATAACTTTGGACATTCAAAATAAACAATAAAGAAAAGTGCAGGGCTTCCCTGGTGGCGCGGTGGTTGGGAGTCCGCCTGCCGATGCAGGGGACGTGGGTTCGTGCCCCACTCCGGGAAGATCCCACATGCCGCAGAGCAGCTGGGCCCGTGAGCCATGGCCGCTGAGCCTGTGTGTCCGGAGCTTCTGCTCCGCAACGGGAGAAGCCACAGCAGTGAGAGGCCTGCGTACCGCAAAAAAAAAAAAAAAGAAAGAAAGAAAAGGGCAAATGAAGAACTTAGACATGAGGGGAAAATGTGCAAAGAGAAACTATGAAAGGGAAAGTAACAAAATTATTCTTCACAGCTTTTAAATCATTCCTTCTTATCTCTTCTCCTGATTTTGTACATTTGAATGGGGGGGTGCCTCAGACCCCCGCTTGTATATTTTCTCAAATTTTATTTTTTCATACCCTCCCTGGGGGGAAAGACAGACAATACTGACATCAATTTTAAAGAAAAGTGAGAAGCAACAGGTCACTGGATTAGACGGAAACCTTATGTTACACACATCTACCACTGTGGCTTATTCTTTAAACAGATCAGTAGAAACAATCATTCACCTTTCTTCAAGGAGACAGCTGAAGTAACTCTAGCTCACTCATGGTAGCTTCTGTTTTGCTGACAAGTAATTAGAGACAGTAACAGATCATTCGTCAAAACCTCAGTGACAAGTGTTCATGGCCTTGAAATACCTGAACCAATTTCTCAAGTAGACTGAAGGACTCTTTATCTTTGGCTGTTGAATCAATCCTTCACAGCACTTCTTTTCTCCTTAACTATCCTGTTTTTCCCTAAAATACCATTTTTTTCTGTAAAATACCACTTTTATATCATCCATTCACTCCAAAGTTTACCATCCTCTTCCCTTCTTTGTTAGATCCAGCCCAAACTCCTCATGGGCGTATAAAAAACCTTGTGTGATCTGGTCCCACGCTAACCGTTATTATCCCACTGCTTCCCTATACCAACCCCCATGTAATCTATCACACATTATTCTTTCTGTTTCTTACTCAGGAAGTACTCATTTGCAGGTCCCTTTACTCAAGGTAATGTCAGGCCAGGCTGATGGCTGAGGAAAGACATCTGCAGAAGTTAAACCAAGATATCTGTAGAGATACAGTAGAGAACCCTGTACAGAGAAGGCAATCGATTGCTTCCTGCCTACATATCTTACCACCTACAGGACAATAATATCATCACTAAGAGAGGGAACACGACTGCAAGTCGAGCTCCAAAGTCAGCCAACAGGATTCAAATGTCAGCTGTACCCATTACACTATGACCTAGGGCAAGTTACAAAATTTTTCTCTCTCTGCAACTCAAATTCCTCACCCCAATAATGGAGATACCTATACTTGCCTCATTGAGCTATGATCAAGACTGCTAGTTGTCAGACTATCAGGTTCTCAATTTTCTCTAATGAATTTGATACCGTCATATGACAAAGAAATCTCCACAATCTGTCCCTTTCCTCATATGCCAACTTCTGAAGTAGTACCCTTAAATAAAGTTAACTTAGGCAATTACCTTGCTCTGGTGAGCAGTCATATAGTCAAAATTGTGTAAACATATGTAATCAGAGTATATAAACTTTGCTTACTGATAATAAACTTTTTAGGACTTCCCTGGTGGTGCAGTGGTTAAGAATCCACCTGCCGATCCAGGGGACATGGGTTCGATCCCTGGTCTGGGAAGATCCCACATGCCGCAGAGCAACTCAGCCCATGCGCCACAACTACTGAACCTGCGCTCTAGAGCCCGCGATCCACAACTACTGAGCCCACACGCCAAAAGCCTGTGCTCTGCAACAAGAGAATCTACCACAATGAGAAGCCCACGCACCACAAGGAAGAGTAGCCCCCACTCGCCACAACTAGAGAAAGCCCACGTGCAGCAACGAAGACCCAATGCAGCCAACAAAAATAATAAACTTTTAAAATCAACCTATTACTGAAACATGGAATGAGTATTTATAAATACAGAAAAAGAATAGAAAAATTATTATACTTGAGAAAAGTTAGGAGGGATAACCGAGAGAAAGGATTGGTAAAAGGGAGTGCTATGATCACTGAATAGAGTATTTCTTTCTTTTTTTTTTAAAATTTACTTATTTATTTATTTATGGCTGCTTTGGGTCTTTGTTGCTGCATGCGGGCTTTCTCTAGTTGCGCAAGCGGGGGCTACTCTTCATTGCAGTGCACGGGCTTCTCATTACAGTGGCTTCTCTTGTTGTGGAGCACAGGCCCTAGGTGCATGGGCTTCAGTAGCTGTGGCACGTGGGCTCAGTAGTTGTGGCACACGGGCTTAGTTGCTCTGCAGCATGTGGGATCTTCCCAGACCAGGGCTCGAACCCGTGTCCCCTGCATTGGCAGGTAGATTCTTAACCACTGTGCCACCAGGGAAGCCCCCTGAATAGAGTATTTCTATTTGGCAGAGCAGGGAACATGAAAGTATAAAAGAATTGTTAAAGTTAGAAAGGTAAGCAATGGGGTAACTGAGAGACATGGGTTATAAGTGAGTTAATTCCTCATCTACCATAGAATAAAATCAATAGACAATATCAAAAATTGAAAATCAGTAAATAGTATAGTACATCATTTAGAGATATGAAAGTAACACTAAAACTCTACAAAAAAGGATAGTAAAAGTAGTTTATTTAGGAAAGAGGTGAAGAAGGCTAAGAGAGGGAGCTATACTTTTTGTGCCAATTTTTCTATACTACTATGTTTAAATTTTAACTATTTTCAAAAATAAGAAAATGTAACTGAAAAAAATCTATTCACAATAACAACTAAAACCACAAGAATAAACCTAAAAAGAAACGTAGACAACCTGCATGAGAAGAAAACTCTAAATCTTCACTGACATAAAAGAAGACCTAAATATGGTGCCTTCTACTGTGTTCCTGAAAAGGAGGACTCAATATCTTAATGTTGATGGTTCTCCGCAGTTAATTTATAAATGTAATGCAATTCCAATAAAAAAGTCCCAACAAAATTACTCTTGGGACTAGAGAGGCTATTTCTAAAATTCTTCTGGAATAGAAAATACATGAAAAGAGCCAAAATTTTTTGAATAAGGACAATGTTGGAGAACTTGCCCTGACAGATAGTTCAAGAAACAGACTCAGAGAATGAACTTGTGGTTACCAGGGGGGAAGGATGCAGGGAAGGGATAGTCAGGGAGTTTGGGATCAACATGTACACACTGTTATATTTTAAATGGATAACCAACAAGGACCTACTGTATAGCACAGGGACCTCCGCTCAATGTTATGTGGCAGCCGGGATGGGAGGGGAGTTTGGAGGAGAATGGATACATGTATACGTATGGCTGAGTTGCTTTGCTGTGTGCCTGAAACTATCACAACATTGTTAATTAGCTATACTCCAATATAAAATAAAAAGTTAAAAAAAAAATGTTTGCCCCAGTTGACGCTGCAGTTCCATTTCTTGGAGTTTATCCTGAAGGAGAGAGGCAAGTATGACAAGATGTGCATAACTGCTAATAAAAAATATAAAAAGTAAAAAAAAAAATGGACAGATCTGTGGATCAGAGTAAAGTACACAGCATCATGAACATCATCATCTTCATTAAATAAGGAAACAGCCATTTTCAACAAAAACAAGATTAAGGACCAAGAAATGGCCACCGACCTCCCAACTCTAACGTTTTAGTTGGAGTGATTATGCAAGCAACATGACAACACTGAAACCAATGTCCTACAACCTACAAAAGGTGGAGTTGGGGTTCTCTGAGCTTCTTGGGGAAATAGGTTTCTGTTCTCTGTAAAAGAAGAGCAGAGATACTCATTATTAGGCACAATTCTGTCTAATGGCCAAGAGGTTGCAAACTTAGTAAGAACAGAGGTGTTAAGTTTCGTTTAAGGCAGATACCTACTTGTAGTTAATTTAGTTCAACTACAAGACAGTGCCTGGATACAAAGCGTATGCAGAGGAAGAAGCAGTGTGAGTTCTAGGGCAGCTGTGACCAGGGCAAAGGACACCAATGTGGACTTGAGAGCCTAGTGTTTTCTCCTGAAAGAACATCTAAGCTAAGAAACCCAAGTTGAGGCCACTGTATTTTCACCTGTTTACTTCAACAGACTTCTGGTCTCCCTTGCTCAAGCCTCATCCCTCCCATCATTCCCTAAACTGTTGTCAGAGAGATCTGAAATTCAAATCAGGTCACTCTCTCCCCAGTTTAAAACCATCTGCTTTTTTTTCTTGGATAATGCCTACATTTCTTAACCTGGATTATGAGGCCTTTCATTGGCCCTTGCCTACTTCATCTTCAATCTTTGCCTATCCACCTGATATAATCATTCTTATCCTTCAAGGCTCAGTTCAAATGTCACCTCCAGAAATCCTTTGTTGACTTTTCCATGCTCAAGGTACCACTGGAATGCTCCTCTGCTACAGTGCGACCATAATTACAATGATATGAGCATGTCTTTGCACTAGGTCATGAGTTACTGGAAAAGAGGTTAATACTTTTATTCACTTTCATACCCCCAATTGGCACCTTGTAAATAAAGTATATATTTGATATATTTGGTTATTCGTTTTCAGCAGTTAAGAATTCCACAAGAAACTCTGTTTTCTCCTCCTTAAAAATGGCCTTGAACAAAGAATTCAAATGACACAAGATGAGAGAGATCACAAATATCTAAATGTTTAGCATCTGCTAAAAGCAAAAATCTGTATTTGAAGAGAGTGGGTCCAGCCATCATGACCTGGGAATTGGAGGGCCTCATTCCAGTCACAGATCTGCTCCGTGTCTTAAGAGAAAATTGCACAGCCTATGTTTTTTTCTCCTTGAAAAAGAGAAGGATTAATATGGTTTCTTCCTGCTCCAGGAATCTAGGACTCACTCCTACATTGACATCAGCCCTTCCATAAGGCATTCATACACAGCACGCACACTGCTGGCACGTAGGTTATACTAAGCCAAGGGGAAAATTAGTAGCAGATGGTACCGAGGTTCTAGGTCAAAGTGCTTTTGATTTGCACTCCAGAACAAATGCAAATTCTTTTCAACTAAAGTAGACAGAATATGCATCATCCTTATTTTCATGACTGTATCATTTTCCATTTCTGTCATCCTTTTCCATCTTCTAAATGCTTTCAGAGACATTATACCAGTAATTCTTATAACAACCTTGTGAAGTAAAGCAAGAAAGCAGTGTTCTCTCTTGTTACTAAAAAGGAAACTGGGGTTCCTAGACATGATGAGATTATAAAACACTTGCCTTACATGCCCCAAGCTTGCTCTGACTTCTGTTTTTATGCTGCAAATCAAGTCCCTTACATATTCAGTGTTGTTTTAAGAATCAATAAAGATGCCTTCTAATTTGGAGGTTTATAGTACATTGCATTAAATTATAAGGCAAATGATGACAATAAGAATAATTCCCTAAGGATATGCACAAATACAAAATGTAGGAGCAAACATGAGTTTTACACTTAATAGATGTTTTAAGACTAAGGATATACCATCAAAACTCAGGTTTCTTCTTTCTGGTCTTCCTGCCTCTGAATGAACATTTTTGAACTTCGTACCCCCATATATTGAAATCACTTCCACTGACATTACTGTTAAATAATGCAACTCAGATTTCAAGAGAATTCAGAATCTATTAATTTCACACACTTGGAAATGGAGTTGATCTGTATAATTTAAAAGGTTCCACTTAATAGTGATTTGGAATTCAGAAGAAAGATTTATTCTTAAAAAGTCTTGCTACCCACTAAGATGATTTTAATACCAAGATGGACAGTCCATAAAGAAAATTTTTCACTCAGCAAAATAAATCATTAAAATGAATAAATGAAAATCTATTAAGTAAAATATGAAGTATATGCCCATTTAAAAAGTCTCTAGTAAGACCATCTCTTTGTGACTACATCTACCTTCAAACAAGACACCTTACATTTGTCAACTTTAAGAGCTTATCTGACTAGAAAAATTCATTCAAATTTCCATTAGGTTTAAGAATCAAAGCTTAATTTTAACTTTAATCCTAAAGATAACTTTATGTGGTAAAAGCAATAGAAGTCATTTTCATCATTACTTCCATGATGTGTAAAGCAAGACAATTCTGATGCTATGCTCTGCCATTCAATTGACTCCCACATTCAGCATACAAAAGAGTTTCCAAACATATTAAAAGATAAAACTCTAATGGAAAACCCTTCTGACAAACTGCATACTGAGTAAACCAAATCCTACCCCATTTCTGTATAAAAGCTCCTTCCTAAGTCTTAGAAAAAAACCTCAACCATGGTTTAATTTATATTTTGAATAAAAAGCAAGCATCCCTGCTGGTACTGCAAACATGGCACATTGAAGTTGATATCATGAACTAGCAACAACCTCGAGACAGGCTTTCAGAGGGAGTATTCACATGATAAAGTTACATTTGAGTAGACGCACATGAATAAATGGCTGACAAATTTCAGTTTGAAGATAAGTTCAGAAGACATTTCTTTTCTTTTTTTTTTTTTCAGAAGACATTTCTTGACATGTCATTTATTCTGTCTGACCAGGCAGGAACATTTCGTATAATTCAAAAACAATCTCCATATATTTCAAATTTCCGATCTCCTAACTCATACTTTAAAATGTTTCTTTCATGCAGGGGAGCTGACAGATAGGCTCTGAGAACATGATACGTGGATTCTGCCTCCATTTTATCCATGCTGAATACTTATGCCATTTCATTTTCAAAAGCTACTTATTTTCACTCTTCATGACTTTCTTTAATTGATACAAATTGGGAATGATTTTGTCCAGATTACTGGACAAAGTAGGAAGTTAAAATAGAGTTTCATCCATCATTATTCAAACTGAGAAAGACTAGACAATGTTTAAATTAAAACGCACTGTTTATAAGTATCAGACAAATGAGATTTTTAAGCACGTCTGTATCCTTGACTTATATCCTAAGAATACAAATGGTTTTGTCACTGACCACTTTACTATAATGATGCTCTTCCAATCTGTCAGCATGCAAATTCTACCATTATAAAAGCACACATTGGCAAGGAGAGAGACTAATCAAAAATACTTTGTTACCTTTTCATCTCATATTGAAATACAATACCTCAAATATGTTGTCAAGAGTTCAAATAAATCTTTAACTTAACTCAACATGAAATAAAATGACATGTATAGCATCTTTTACTAGGACTATTACACTTACCTTAAAATTGGTAGTATGACTCTTACCTTTTTCTGGACTTAAGTTTTTATACACTTCAAGGTCTGCCATTAAATTTAATATCGTTAAACATTATTGGCAAGAGCAGTAAAATTTCTCTCTAAAGGCAAAGCCTTTTCCTGATACACATCTCCAAAAGGGAAAACGAAAAAAAAAAGGCAAAGAAATCCTTAGCAGCCCCAAGAACTTGACTCATGTTGCCCTTTATGGCATGATGAGGTCTTCACAATTCAGGCTTTACAGTGTGGAAAAAATAAATCCATGAGGTATGATTACAGAACTTTGTCCCAAAGTGAAAAGCACAGCCAGATAAGAACACTAGAAGCATCTGCTCAGGGCTGCCGCTATTGTGGGAATGCAGGCACTGTGGCTACTTTGGGTATGAGACATGCATGCTTAGTGCAGCGCTGAAAGCCCTCAAGGCATTATGCACATTTAATGTCTGGGAAGTGTACGTCTTTAACCATCAAAGAAACCTCCTCACCTACAGAGGCCATTGAGAAACACTGATTACCATGGTAGTGACGCAGGCTGAATGCAGAAAATGAATGCACACACAGAGACACACAGAAGCACACACAGACGCGCACACACTCTCGGAAGCAAACATCACTCCATTTGAGGCAAAAACAATCCACTGAAAATAAGCTACGTGTGGTCCTCTACACTGCACACTGCGTTTGTGCCAGTCAGGTTAAGCACGTATGTACTGACAGTGTTGAAGCTTTTCCTTGATTTCTGTTCTGATTCCACACACAAACATAGCAACGATCACAGAAAAGACTGGCATGTTTCCAACTTAGAATGAATGAGGTTACAGTAACAAAACACTTAGGCAGTGAGGGTTACTTCTCAGGTATAAAGCATATCCCTGTGGGCAATGTAAGTAGCATGAATGGGTCTGAAACAGCCAGTTTTTAGTGAATGAACCAGCATGTTACCAGAGGACAATTTTCCCTCAAGTATACAAAAGCATTATTTGCATGTTTTAATCCACTTCTTCATAGAGACAGGTAGACAGACAGGTAGATATTTCAAAAACAATTTACTATAGTCTTGTATTTAAGCATTGTAACTAGGTCTCTTCATCTTGAGCATTAACTCCCTTACTCCCAGAATTCTGTATCTAGTATCAACCCCTCTTAACATTTTCTTCTTCCCGGCTTCAGACGTGGCCCCTGAGACTCCCAGCACCTCCCATGCCAGTGTCAACCCCTTTACTCCATTCCCATCAGGACCACCCAGTCCAGACTCCTAACTGCCCCCCTCTCCTCTAAGATGCAAAGCTCTACCCCAATTCCCATTCACCTGTTTCCCAATTGGCCTACCTCTCAGCCAATTTGCAAACCCCACTATTTACTCTTAAATACTCCTGAGAAATTTGAATTTCAAATGTGTGGGTACAAACAATTAAAACATCCTTCTGGCCAGATTTTATCTGACATACATATATATACAACTATACAAAACAGCAGTTAAGAGTTTAAGAGCCTATGGGGACTTCCCTCGTGGCACAGTGGTTAAGACTTCGCGCTCCCAATGCAGGGCACCTGGGTTCGATCCCTGATCCAGGAAAAAGATTCCAAATGCATGCCTCAACTAAGATTTTGCATGCCACAACTAAGGAGCCCCCCAGCCGCAACTAAGACCAAACACAACCAAATAAATAAATACTTTTTTAAAAAAAAAAAAAAAAAGGAGTTTAAGACCCCAGGTTTGCCTGGGTTCAAATATTGACTCTGCCACCAACTAGCTGTGTGACCTTGGGCAAGTTACTTAAATTCTTTGCTCTTTGGTTTCCTTATTTGTACAACAGGCATATTAATAGTTCCCACTTCAAAGTGTTACTGGAAAATTTTAATACATATAAAGTGCTTAGACTCACAATTATTTTATATTATCATTGTTATGCTATTATTATTAGTCTTGAAATCCTTTACGTAAGCCCAGAAAAGAAGTGCCTTTTATTGTTTAATCTGAACTAACCAGGACTTTGAACACACAGTAGCACCCCAAAATTTGAGATATTTCAGAAATAATCCTGTTAAATAATTCAAATAATTAATACTCCTAGATAATCTTTTACAAAAAGACAGTGGTTTCCGAAACACAAAATTGGTGTCAAGTGATGGATTTCTAGTTCCTTTAGCTTCCCAGAACCAAAGCTACCTGAAAAGCAAAAGGCATCTTTGGGTCAATTTCCCACTCAATCTGGAAAAGAGATGGAAACCAAAGTGGCCCCAAGGAAGGCTTGGAAAACCTCTCTTCTTTTTTCCTTACAAACATCCCCCACCACAATCTTGTGATGTCAAGAGAAGGGGGTGTGAGGGGAGGGAACAAACTGTTCCTCACCCTCCTCATACACAGGGAAGTCTTTTCCTCCCCAAAAAGTTCTCCAGCCCTCTCGCCCTAGGCTCCTCCCTGGAAAAGCTTGTGCACATGTTAGATATGGAGCCCAACACCACAGCAATGGGCAGTGCCTTGCGTTTATCCTGAATGGCTCTGAGGCACCCTCAAGGGCCAAGCCAGGTACCCAGTGTGAGCACTCAGTGGCTCCACAGGGCAGGTAGATGACTCTTAAAAAGCAGGCATGGCCCATGAGTATGCATTTGACCACCAAGGAACACTCATGGATTTTTTGAGAGCCCAGAAATATCTACCCCTTATTAAATACCCAAAGTCTCAGCAGCAGTAAATAACCTTCTGTGCAGCCCATTCAAAAAATATCATAAAACAAACACCAATTCTGAAGTCAGCAGGGGCACTGGATGACACAAACATGGCAGCCACGTCACTTAATGAGTCAATGCTTATAAAAGCTACCATTTACCAAAGACCACTACACAAACATGCCCTTCTCTAAATCTTCATGAAACTTCTGCAAGGAGATATATTAAGATCCAAGAAAAATATTCAAGTGGACAAGATGTGCTAGAACAAAAATTCAAACTCAGGCCAACTCTAGATCCGGGCCCTTCCCACCAGCTCCACGTTTCAGGTCATGGGAACCATCTGCAAGATTTCAGGCCTGATTTCAGAATTCCTTGCTTTTCCCAGTTAGAGAATATTCCCACACAATGCCAGAGCTGTTAGGGCCTCTGGCATAGGAGCTTAAAAAGAAAAGTAGCCTGTAAAACCCAAAATAATCCCAAATTACCCATTCAATTTTTTAAAGTATATTCACAATTTTGTTTACAACATGCAAAGTAGCACAAAAGTAAGTGGAGAGCAGCAGTAGCTTCACAGCGTAAGAGCCTCCAGGTGGTGCCCAGCCTGGACCTTCCACAGACCCTGTCCTCTGGCCTTTCATTCAAAGCACCTAGGTAACTTGGTGAGGGGTGGATTTCACAGGAACTTTCACACACTGCTAATGTATTATAAACTGATATCATGAGTCGTAACAAATTTAATAAGAAGTCAGTCATCAGGCAAGATGCAGCAAGTTTCGTAAAAATGTTTGTACTTATTTTAGTCAATAATCATTATAGCTAGAAAGCTATCATAAAGCAATCACCAGCAATATAAAAATCTATGTACAAGGATATTTCCTTAGTATTAGCTATAATAGTAAATAACTAAAGCTAAATGCCTATCAACAAGGGAATGATTAAATAAAATATATATTCATGCTTTGGAATACTATCTAGCCATTAACAATGTTTTTAAGACACTGCAACTACCTAGAGAATGTTTGACAAGCTACGTGAAAAAAGGATCCAAACTAAATATACGAGTTTAATTATGTAAAATACATGTGTATAGAAACACAGAATAAAGGACTAGAAAAAACAGGTGAAAAAGATTAACAACGGAACCTCCAAGTGTTCTTATTTTCTTCTGAAATTTAACTATATTGTAATTTTTTAGAACCAGCATTTCTTTCTTTTATTCAGGGGGAAAAAAATATTTTTTTTTTACAGTGTAGCCAGTTTAGTAACACTCAACTAGGGAGGAGATAATCCTTTCCCACTGCTGTGTTGAAACAATGGAGAATTTTGAGGATTACTAACGTGTCTGAAGCACTTTACTGTGTTTCAGACACTGCTCCTAGCATGGCACACACCTTATTTAATCCTTACAGTGTCCCTGTGAGTGAATTCGGTATAATCCTTTCTTCAGCTTCAGATGTGGAAACTGAAGCAGAGATAAGTAACTTCCCTGAGCTGGCACAGCAAATGAGTGATAGACATAGGCTTTGAATGCCCACAGTCTGTCTCCAGGGCCAGTACTCTTCACCAGATAAGGTAACACGGAGATCTTGAGCATGTCATATATATCCTGCTAACTGTTTTATTCATCTGAAAGCCCCGTGGAACAATAAAAAGAGCTACTAGAGCTTAAATCCTTTCAGAAAATTTAACTGCACTCAACTACACAGGAAACCCAAAGTCCTCAAAATAAGTCATATAGCAAAATCACCAGTGTAACTATACAAACACATGAAACCCCAAAACAAGAATCCTACACACAGGTACAAACCAAAAGAGCTAGATGTGGGGAAATACCCACATAGATGCTTCAGGGAGGTATTCCCAGGATGAGCAAACACATTTGCTTCCAGAAAACAGAGGGTACCTACCACTGCAGCACTGTCCTGTGTGAGCCCCCCTGCTTAGCCCCAAGCTGTTCCAGATCATTCTGAGGACTCTGGGCACCAGTCCTTCATCAAAATCCCGACTACTCAGGGCCTTCTGTACTCAACTAGCTGTCCTGAGCAATATCTGGCTTTTAGGTAGAGGCACCACCATCCCGTTACTTGGCCTATGTGAATCACAGAAATTAAAAAAAAAAAAAAAAAAAAAAAAAGCAGGGCTTCCCTGGTGGCGCAGGGGTTGAGAGTCTGCCTGCCGATGCAGGGGACACAGGTTCATGTCCCGGTCCGGGAAGATCCCACATGCCGCGGAGCGGCTGGGCCCGTGAGCCATGGCCGCTGAGCCTGTGCGTCCAGAGCCTGTGCTCCGCAACGGGAGAGGCCACAACAGTGAGAGGCCAGCGTACCGTAAAGAAATAAATAAATAAAGAATAATTTTAAAAAAACAACTTAATTTGCAAGCCCAGTATACAACAAAAATTTCAGCTGAGAGCAGAGGTAGAACTGTAGGTTTCCATCCAGCACCTGTTAAACTAATACTGAGAATGGCAGAAACAAGGGTTTTATTTAGACAGCAGGATTGACATGGCTGTTTATTCAACATCGGAGAGAATAACTATACATTCTAATGATATAGAACATGTCCTATAGATCACACATGCTTGTCAAGTAAACCAATTTGGACTTCCCCTATGTTAGAAACCTGACACACATCAGTAGGCCACAATTGCTACACATTTTTAAGCATCTGAATTCCAAAACAAACTGAGTATTACCCATATTTAATTTTGCTATGTTCCACGGGACAGAGAGGAGCCACACTTTAGGCCGACAGTTCTTTGAAATGATGCCTCCTTGATGATTTATTGATCTCCCCTTCAAGACTCTTGGCTTTAAAATAAAATTCTCATTTTTTTTGAAAGACTTGACTATTTGTTGGTCATGTCACTTTAAATTTTATGGGTTAGGGCTTCCCTGGTGGCGCAGTGGTTGAGAGTCCGCCTGCCGATGCAGGGGACACGGGTTCGTGCCCCGGTCCGGGAAGATCCCACATGCCGCAGAGCGGCTGGGCCCGTGAGCCATGGCCGCTGAGCCTGCGCGAACGGAGCCTGTGCTCCGCAACGGGAGAGGCCACAACAGTGAGAGGCCCACATACCGCCAAAAAAAAAAAAAAAAAAAAAAATTATGGGTTAGCATAAAAATTTATATGCACATCACTATCAGTTTGATGATGATGTCAATATAATTCAAAATAAAATCCCTAGTAGGCTCAGAGCTTGATTTCAGCTTCAGCTATCCACGAAAACAACTGAGACCTCAAGGGCAGGATCTTATTCACAGGCCCTGAAAGAAACCCAAGAGCTTACAGCCAGTGATCATATACAGCACTTGAACTGGTTTTGGTAGAGACTTGAGAAATGTGAAAATTCAATTGACACTTGGGTTTCATGAACTCATACCCAGATATAAATAAAGGTAGCCAGACTTTATAAATCAGTATCAACTGTTTGGCTATCTACCATCAGTTCTGATCAGTGTTAATTATAACATTAATAGAGGGGAATTAACTAGAGATAGGTAGGCACATGGGAATCGCTAATGGTTGTTGACAGTGACATATATTAAAACAAGTATCTACCCTGAGGGCTAACGCTTTAATTAAATTCTCAAGATTGAAGTAGTGACATATTCAACCTCCCCCATAGCACTCACGAGGCACTTGTACCTTGAACAGAGAAGCCCCTTAAACTTCTCCCCTGGGAGGAGGAGCTGGACAGCTTGAGTGTAAAAGTCTGGAAGAAACCCTAAGTGCTTGTACTCTCCAGCTAAAGGAGGACTGTTTTCTTATACAATAACCATGCTTGTGCGTATCTGATATATTTTTTAATACATTTATTTTATTTATTTATTTTTGGCTGTGTTGGGTCTTCATTGCTGTGCACAGACTTTCTCTAGTTGTGGCGAGCAGGGGCTGTTATTTGTTGCGGCACGCGGACTTTTCATTGCGGTGGCTTCTCTTGTTGCAGAGCACGGGCTCTAGGCATGCGGGCTTCAGTAGTTGTGGCACTTGGGCTCAGTAGTTGTGGCTTGCGGGCTCTAGAGCATAGGCTCAGTAGTTGTGGTGCACGGGCTTAGTTGCTCCGCGGCATGTGGGATCTTCCCGGACCAGGGCTGGAACCTGTGTCGCCTGCATTGGCAGGCAGATTCTTAGACACTGCGCCACCAGGGAAGTCCCCATATCTGATATTTTAATAGAGGAATTTTTTCCATGCTTTAACCTGACATCCCTGGGTCTAATAAAAGGTAAATGATATTATGTGCCAGGCCTTGCTTGGCTTACAGCCAGTTAAAGAAGGATTACAATATGTGCATTCAAATGGGAGGCACATGCGCTCATCATAACGCAGCTCCCTTATCTGGTGATACTGAACCCCTGAACACTATATATACAGATTGATCCCATGAGGAATGCAAACATAAAGATAACTATGAGGATAGAGGAGGGAGGAAAAGTAGATTCTAGATTAAGAAACAACCTCCTTCTATACAAAGCTCTTCTGAGTACAAACAGTTGAGAACAACTCAGGTGCCCAGAATACAGAGTCAGTAGCCACAAAAGTTCAGGCTCAAGAGACAGAAGCCACACTTCTGTAAAGTCTCTCACAGGCCAGCCCAAGCCAAGGCCTGGCTAAGGAGGGGCCAGACCCCAAGGCTCCTTCAACATAGCAATCTGGCTTCAGGGCTGTTGACCTTTGCACAGCTGACCAGAGACTCTCCAGAGAATAGGAAGCTGGCCTGAAGGAGAGCTGGGTGGACATTAACCCCCCTGAAAGACAGAAAAAGAGATGCACTCCTCTGAAAATCGAATCCTGTAATGGCTGAGGAGGACATTTTCATAACACAACATGATCTTTAAGGAAGGGATGACCTTAAATGACCTAGGCAGAGAGACATCACCCCTCTTTCTGGAAGAAAACCAAAGTAAGAGATGGTTCTGATAACAATTTTCATATGTCACAGCACACAGAACTATCACAACAGTCTAAATTCCTAATGTAGATTACTCTACAGAAATGAAAAATCGACTCCTTTGTCTCCTTGATGAAATAGAAAGTGAATGTTCTCCCAACATCAGCAGCACATTTTTCACACGTATTAATATTTTGTGGTCTCTCTTCCCCAAGTCAAACAACTTCACTTCTTCAGCCTTTCTCCTTATCTTATTTTCCTCAACAATGATCTTGATTTATTCTTTTTATACCTAATAGCCATCCCAACAGGTAGATGGGACACAGCAAACAGAGCACCATAATGTAAGCTCCATGACAGCAGGAATGGTGACTACCTTGTTCACTGATGTATCCCTGGGCCTAGAATGGATCAGGCCTTAGTGACACCAAGAAGGTCTGAGCAGGAAGACCCAACCGAACACAGCAACTCAGATTCCAAACAGTTCTCCAATTCTCAGACAGACACTGGGAATAAAGCAGGACCTGGACCCCAACTGCTGACAGAGGGACTCCAAAAGCTAGGAGCATGAAGGAAACCAGTTGCTGGAATTGTGACATACAGTAAGGGCAAAAGAGGGAGTGACCACAGGCAGCCTTTTTCTACAAATATAGGAGAAGATTAATATAGAAACTACTCACAGGCAGTTCCTTTGAGACAAAAATTACTGATTCATTAAAGTTTCCCAAATGGCTTTCTAGTTAACACTTTACCCCAGGAATTTAGGACGAAAGACAGCCAGCCTGTGACACCGAAAAGAAGGTAGAATTCCTAAGGAGAAAAACAGAAAGGACAGGTCAAGTCCAAATCCGGAAATAACTAAACACAGTGCAGGGAGAGTTGCAGGCATGGAATAATAATTGGAAGCAATGTGACAGCCATTGGATATGGGGTCAAAAAGACCTGAGGTCAAATCTGGGTTCCACCAGGTAGCTCAGCAATCTGAGCCAAGTTATTTCAAGTCCCTCGAAGCCTCAGTTTCCTCATCTCCAACAGTACCTACAATAACACATGCCAAAGCTCCTAGTCCAGTACAGAAAGACTCTAATCAGGACCAGCTACATAATCTGCAAGTCCAGTGTGAAATGGAAATATGGGACTTTCCCAAAAAAATAAAGAATTTTAAGACAGCAACAACAGAGCATTAAACTAAGCACAGGGTCCTTCTAAGGCACAGATCTCACACAAGTGAAGCTTGCCTTCACCCTAAGAACTTGGTAGGTTTTGTGATGCTGTAACATTTTCTCCATGTCTGTTACTCTCCTTCTCCTTTCTCTGTTTCCCGATAGATATCGGTTGAAAAAAAGTTCTTTCAAAAATAAAGGACCTTAGGGCTTCCCTGGTGGCACAGTGGTTGAAAATCCGCCTGCCAGTGCAGGGGACACGGGTTCGTGCCCCGGTCCGGGAAGATCCCACATGCCGCGGAGCGGCTGGGCCCATGAGCCATGGCTGCTAAGCCTGCGTGGCTGGAGCCTGTGCTCCGCAACAGGAGAGGCCACAACAGTGAGATGCCCGCGTACCGCAAGAAAAATAAAGGACCTTAAAAAGAAATTAAACAGACTTATCGATGTTGAATTTACTTAGGTTAATAACTGTACCCTGCTTATGTAAGAGAATATCCCTATTGTTAGGAAGTTCACAATGAGGTATTTGGAGCAAAGAGCTATGAGGTAGGCAACTTATTCTCAAATTATTCAGAAAAAATAAGTGTGTGTGTGTGTGTGTGTGTGTGTGTGTGTGTGTGTGTGGAAAGAGAAGGTGTGCAAGCATACAGTGATAAAGCAAATGGGGTAAAATTCAACAGTAAATAAATCTGGGTAAAGGATATATGGGGGTTCTTCGTTGCATATTCTTGCAACTTTTCTATGAAGATAAAATTGTTTCCAAAGAAAAAGCTAATGTAACATAAAGGTCCCGTGCGAGCTCTGGGGGAGAAGAGGGAAGAAAAGGGTAACAGCAAAGAGAGGCAAGACTGAAAGCTCTGTTTAGATAAGGGCCGTTTCTTCTTTGTTAACTGCTAAATCCGCAGCACAGAACCTAGGTCAATAAATATTTAAGGCAGGAAGGAGAAAAGGGCAATATCCCATGGGGAATAAGGGCTCAGGGCAAGGACAAATGATTGATGGTTACACCAGCACTTGGAAATCAGTGAACTGCCTCTGTTTAGAATGAGACCAAGGAATCTCAACCAGAGGCACATGGTGTGACATGGTGTATACCGCACACTGCACTACCAGGGCCTTGGTTCTCACTGCTTACTAAGAGTTCGGTTAGACCCAGCTTGGGCCCACCATTTAACCTTCCCAGGCTTCAGGGTCCTCACTGATGAAATGTGGAAGGTTAGTAACTCATTCACCAAGTACTTACCGGATGTCTCCCATAGGCGAGGCCCTCAAGTCATGTTCCCTGATCTCTAGAGCTTTCATTCTAGAAGGGATCTCACAGCTGACTGCATTAAATAATTTCTTGATGTCTCTTCCAACCCTGAAAATTCTATGCAAAAATTCTGGGGCTTTTTACTTCAAAAATGAGAATGAATATTATAGTTTAACCACTCTCTAAAGTACTCATAATAAATGCATACTCAAAGGTGAAAATATACTCAGATGCCCTATGTTCATAACTTAAAAGAAGTCTGTATACACAGGCAGGGAAATGCCTAAGAGCATATATAATTAAGCCTTCTGCAAATGATCAAGTTGATTTTAGTTGCCAAAATTCTCATTCCTTGACAAGTTATATAAATAGCAGGAGTTTCAAAAATCTAACAGGGCCCTGTAGATAGGAAAAACATTATAAAGATAGAAATACATTTTTAAAAGCAATAAATTTATCAATGAGAAAAACAACTTTGTAGTGTAGATTAATGATTAGTATTAAAATTACAGCATCGAAAGTATTTTAATTTTCTGCTTCATCAGTCCTCCTCATTCAGTCAACTAGCACAAAAATGGTTACAAAGGCTAATTGTGTTAAAGACTTTGCAGAAAAGAGGAAAGAATTGCTCCTTCATGAATACTAAAGATGATAAAATAGGAAACCAATAACATTTTATCACTTTATATAAATTAATCTAATTTAGAAATAATTTAGTACTATGATTTATGCAGAACTTGTTATCTAGCCAAGAAAAATTTTTATATTACCAGTATCAGAAAACATGGTACCTACGCTTGCCAGATATTAAACATCTGCACTGCTTTATACAATTTAGGAGAAATGGTAAGGGTAGAGGATCAAAAAATATAATTATGAGATTCAAAGAGATCAAAATAAGAGGCATATGAGAATATTATTTCCCAGATGGGTTCTCAGGAGCTAAAGTAGGAGTACACATCTATGAAAGATGGTTGCAATCACAGGCTGCAAGTTGAGACAACTGAAACTGAGTATTTGTCCTTGAAAAACAACCATTCTCCTGACACTAACATAATTCACAAAGATCTGGACACTCTTACTATTTCTTGGTAGATGCAAAGAGGGACCACTAAAGAGTTAACTTCCACAACTAAAGGCTACTCATCTGTGGTTTTACAAAGCAGCAGCTTTCAATGTTTTATTACTAGAAATGAAAAATGTTCTAAATGTCCTTTGGATTCATGGAGTCAACACTTTACCAGATAGTAAATTACCAGATAGTGAAATCATTACTTGATCTAAATGCTACATGGATTATATGACTTTATTTGTAAAGTTCAGCACCTGGTTCCCCACAGAGAGTTAATAATCATTTATTAGCCATGAAGACAAAAAAAGTCAGTTGGATGCCACCAGGTGAGGAGAGCCCTGTCTCACAGAGTCCTGCTGCCCTCAGCGATGGAGAAACCAGGGCGATGCTCAGTATGCCCCCTCCTCCATCAGCTCTGCAATGAATACTTCACACTCACTTGGCCAACACACAGAGGCTTTAAAATGCTTTCATGTAAAATTGCTTTTATGTCACAATAGTCCAATGCTATAAAGATGTAACCATTTCCAATAATCAGAAAATGCAGAGATTTGTGAGATTGATCCCACAGAAATCCACTTACCATTTCATAATATTTAGCTCAGATCATAAAGGCCAGCTGAGGTGGAATAGCAGAATGTTGGCTTTTAGAATTAACCCTGCAGCTAGCTGGTTGAATATGAATATGCTTTCTCGTCTATAAAAGGAGAGTGGTTTTAGTCAAAGGTTTATAATGTTCCAAAGGGGCAAGTAACAGATTGCTTTGAAATATGATGAAAGCTAAGGACTTTGTTCATAGGAGAGGGGTGAACAAATGTATATGCATATATACACAGAGTGTTTGGAATGATATTTTCAGAGATTACACAGCTTCCTGAAGCCTAGCTAGAGGTTCTGTTCAGAATTCCCCAATCAGATGGCTTCTCAAGTTCTTTCTAGTTCTGCTATGCCATGCACACTGCAGACCAGGGTGTTGCTTACATCCTTAACTATATACACAAGTTTCCATCCTCTAAATGTGTTGGTTTGTGGGAGTTATTCTCTTCCCTCTAAACCCATTCCTCTTCCACCAGTTCCTTGAAGAATAAGGACTAATCCCTCACTCATGAGGACTCACACCCAAGCCCAGTGGGTCTCTCAGAACAGCACTGCCCACACTTTACTGTACACTCAATCACCTGGAGATCTGGGGAAAATGCAGATTCCAATTCAGCAGGTCCCAGGTGGGGCTGTGAGTCTGCATTTCTAACAAGCTCCCAGGGACCACTCCAGTATATACCAGCTCTCAGCCCCTACCCCAGTTCCCTAAGCTCCCTTCTCAGCCTGAGGGCAGCTCACCATGGTGTTTCTGTGGAGTTCTCTAGTGACCTCTAAAAGGTCTGAAGTTCTTTTAAAACATTCGAATCCATCCTACCCATCCCCAAACCTGAACTGCTTTAAAAGAAAAAACTTCGTGTAATACATCATTGTGTCACAATAGTGGAAAAACTCTGGATTTTAGAGTATGACAAACCTGGGTTTGAACACCATAACCTAACAATGTGGTTTTTGGCAAAATGTTTACCTCTCTGAGTTTCATCCCTAAAACTGTCCTGATGAAAGACTTAAAAGAGATAATGCTGGATGCAAAGTATTGTATATAGAATGGATAAACAACAAGGTCCTACTGTATAGCACAGGGAACTATATTCAATATCCTGTGATAAACCATAATGGAAAAGAATACGAAAAAGAATATACATATTTATAACTGAGTCACTTTGCTGTAGAGCAGAAATTAACACATTTTAAATCTTCAATAAAATTTTTTTTAAAAGAGATAATGTTAGTAAAGCAACCAGCATCGCCAGTCCGAATGATAACCTTGATTCAGCGTCAGCCCTAACATTTCCTGATGGTGCCCCAAGAATACTGGAATACAGAATCCACTGATTCCTCCTGACAAGGTCTAAACTTAGTTATCTTAACATTGACCCCAAATTCCTCTTTGTGTTCCCCATATGACTCCAATGTGCAAAGAAGGAACTATCATGCAAAACAAGAGTGATCTGAGAAGACAAGATTTTTCCTTCACAACTCTGAACTTCTAGGAATAACATAGGGACACTGAGAATCGGTCTTCTCACATGTGAAGTGATAAAGGCAGAACATATGTCTACAGGGGCTGACAAAGTTTGCCTTAGTTTTCCAGGGTAGACAGACAAACACAATTCTAATAATACTCAAGATTAAACTGATGTACTCCATATGATGGTACTGTTCTCCCATTTCCTGTGTTTCATATTTATTTCTGCATCCATCCTTTAATTTATCCTGTTGTGAACTGTATAGTCCTCATTATGGATTAATCAAAACAAAACACTTGGGCTTCCCTGGTGGCACAGTGGTTGAGAGTCCGCCTGCAGATGCAGGGAACACGGGTTTGTGCCCCGGTCCAGGAAGATTCCACATGCCCGTGAGCCATGGCCGCTGAGCCTGCGCGTCTGGAGCCTGTGCTCCGCAACAGGAGAGACCACAACAGTGAGAGGCCCGCGTACCTCAAAAAAAAAATAAATAAATAAAATAAAACACTTAATACATTCTGCTTCCTGTTGTTAAGAATCTTCCCAAAGTAGTTCTGTTTACCATCAGGAGGCTATGGATAACCCTGTGAGGTCAGTTAAGGCTAAAAGTTATATATTTGTATCATGCAACAAATATATCAGCTGTAATGTTAAGACAAGTCATACTTAAAGGGCACTAAGAAAGCATTATATTAAAAGGAATATGAAATAAATCTGTTGGAAGAAAATGACCACATGAAGGTGAGCATATCACTTGCCCCTCCCACTCCTCTGCATAAAATCAAGTTTTATACATCACTTTTGCTCAAACCAGCAAATAATTACATACTGCTCTAAATCAGTAAATTAATTCGATTTAGTTTCCTGATTAGATCAATATTTTAGTAAGTCAACAATTTTAGCCCAGTAATTCTCACCCCTCACAGTGCATCAAAATCACCTGAAGTTAAACAGAAAGATACAGATATAAGGAATAAAAGGATGAACACACAGGCCACCCACTCCCACCTGCCTAGAGATGATTTAAGTAGGATCGGGTAGAACCCAACCACCAGTATTTTTTAAGCACCCCAGCAGATTCTAATGTATAACTAGAGTTAAGAATCACTACTTAGGACTTCCCTGGTGGAGCAGTGGTTAAGAATCCTCCTGCCAGTGCGGGGGACACGGGTCCGATCCTTGGTCTAGGAAGATCCCACGTGCCGCGGAGCAACTAAACCCGTGTACCACAACTACTGAGCCCGGGCGACACAACTACTGAAGCGGGCATGCCTAGAGCCCGAGCTCCGCAACAAGAGAAGTCACCGCAATGAGAAGCCCGCACACCGCAATGAAGAGTAGCCCCCGCTCACAGCAACTAAAGAAAACCCACGTGCAGCAATGAAGACCCAACGCAGCCTAAATAAATGAATTAATTACTTTTTAAAGAAAGGATCACTACTTAGTGTTTGGTTTTTTGTTTGTTTTTTTTGTGTGTGTGGTACGCGGGCCTCTCACTGTTGTGGCCTCTCCCGTTGCGGAGCACAGGCTCCGGTTGCACAAGCTCAGCGGCCATGGCTCACGGGCCCAGCCGCTCCGCGGCATGTGGGATCTTCCCAGACCGGGGCACGAACCCGTGTCCCCTGCATCGGCAGGCGGACTCTCAACCACTGCGCCACCAGGGAAGCCCAGTCTTTGGTTTTTAAATCACTTTAAGAAAGTACAGACTTAAAACACATACTGAGATTATAGATTATGTCTTTAGTCTTTTCTATACTCTCCAACTTTTCAATGGTGAACTTGTATTGCTATCAGAAAAAAATTAAGTGAAAAAAATTTTTATAGAAAACCAGCATCCACAAAATGCCAAGCATAAACCTTTAAGATTCAGTATAAAATAGGCTATCATCACAGAAAAATAACCATTATCAAATTCATGAATTCTATAGTTCCGTTGAGAGAATATGTATTTGCCACCTTAAGTCTGGAGTATTCAACACACCAGAATCTAATTGGTTGCCCACTGGAATTACCTGCAGAGTTCTAAAAATTCCCCCACCCCAGGCCCTAGCCATAACCCAGACCAATTAATCAGACCCTCTGGGCTGGGACACGCACAACAGTTTTTTTTAATACCCCCAGGTGATTCCAACATGCAACCAAGGCTGGGAACCTTTGGCTAAAAGAGTTAATTAATACAAGCCTCTAGAGATAAGCCTCTGCTGAAAGGTATTAAAATTCTGACACTGATACAATTTCAAAAAATGGTCATTTGTGGATATGTATTGATATTCAATTTCAATAAAATAGGACACTAAACAATAAATGTGTGCACTATTCTCCCTTCAAATTAGGAATAAGTCACCACCTTCTACATTTAAATACAAGAAGTTCTGAGATCACTGTTATATGTCAGTCACATATGCTGACCAAGAAAGGAATATTGACAAGACAAAATTGGACAAAAAATGTTTTCACAGATTCTACATTTATTCTACCCAAGTAGGTATTATTCTTGGGGTAACTTTGCTACCTAGAAGTCAGAAATGTACTCTCCTATTGCTTGAGATTCTTAGATGAAAGGCCTAGGTGCTCACCATTTTTCTTATTTGTAAATCTGAAATAAAAGTGCATCTTCTTAACTTTTAAGAAGCTGTTTGATTATTCTCTTCATGCACCCCCAGGCCTCCTTTCCACCTCTCTTACTGAGAAAGCTGGTGTTTTTGATTTGGTGCAGGTCTATTCTGCTCTCTGGGGTAAGAATTACCCTACAGATGACAACTCACTTCTGTGCCTGAAGATTTTCAGACTCAAGCAGCAGAGAATTTGAATAGTATGCAAAATACTGCAACTAAACATCTTTTATTAAGAGGGTTATTTTAACAGGCAAAACCTCCATTTTCAGAGTTGAATAAAATAAACCCATATATAACCAACATGGAAATTCTGGAAAGTATTATTAAATGAATTCAAAAAGTCTAAGAAATTCTTTTAAAGAAATGGGTTTGTCCTTTTCCACTTTGAGGCATTATACATTTGTAATCATCTTTTCTAAAGCACACTAGGATTCTCGGCAAAGTGGGCTTTCCCTTCTCAATCTCAGGAAGGAATGGTTTAGGTGCATTCTTTTGTTCTCCAAGGCAAAAGCATGAGTGAAGGGAAGAAGAGGGTCTGCAGCCAAGGAACTGATGTATTCCACAGCACAAAGATGAAAGGCCAAGAGGCACATGAAAAGATGCTCAACATCACTGATTATCAGAGAAATGCAATACAATGAGGTGTCACCTCACACCAGTCAGAATGGCCAAAGTCAAAAACCCTACAAACAATAAATGCTGGAGAGGGTGTGGAGAAAAGGGAAACCTCTTGCACTGTTGGTGGGAATGTAAATCGGTACAGCCACTATGGAGAACAGTATGGAGGTCCCTTAAAAAACTAAAAATAGAGCTACCATATGATCCAGCCACCCCACTCCTGGGCAAATATCCAGAGAAAAGCATAATTTGAAAGGATACATGCACCCCAATATTCATTGCAGCACTATTTACAATAGCCAGGGCATGGAAGCAACCTAAATGTCTATCAATAGAGGGATGGATAAAGAAGATGTGGTATAGAGAGAGAATGGAATATTACTCAGCCATAAAAAAGAATGAAATAATGTCATTTGCAGCAATGGATGGACCTAGAGATTATCATACTAAGTGAAGGAATTCAGACAGAGAAAGACAAATATCATGATACAGTTTATATGTGGAATCTAAAAACTTGGTACAAATGAACCTACTTACAAAACAGAAATAGAGTCACAGATGTAGAAAACAAACTTATGGTTACCAAGGTTAGGGGGAGGGATAAATTGGGAGATTGGGATTGACATATACACACTACTATATATTAAATAGAAAATCAACAAGGACCTACTGTATAGCACAGGGAACTCTGCTCAATATTGTGTAATGACCTATATAGGAAAAGAATCTGAAAAAGAGTGGATATATGTATAACTGATTCACTTTGCTGTACAGCAGAAACTAACACAACATTGTAAATCAACTACACTCCAATAAAAATTAATTTTAAAAAAAAGATTAAAGGCCAAACTTGAGAGTGCAAAAATAATGAAACAGTAGGTGGTTCTTATCTCCACTGTAATTAAGATGAGTATATGCAATGCACTCTACTATGTACTGGAGATACGAGTGAGAACAGTCTCTACTCCCCTGGAACTTAGAAGTACAAGGAGGACAAAAATTAAACTGGTTATCACAAAATTAATTGTTTTATTACAACAGTGATAATACAATGAGGCAGCAATGCAGGGTGAGAGGAGAGCATAAAAAGGGAACTGACCCAGTCTGGGAAGTCAGTATAAGCTTCTCTGCAGAGGAGACCCTTATTCTGGTGTCTGAAGGATGGGGTAGCAGCCAGCTAAGCAAAGAAGGGGTAAGTTTTGTGGGCAAGGAACGGGAAGGTCAGTGTAGCTGTGGTGCAAAGAGGGAGGGGAAGCAAGAGATAAGGCTGGCAAGGCAGCCGGGTACCGGTGCGGAAGAGGGAATTCTGCTCCAGACATGCTGAGTCTGAGGACCTGCAGGCATCAGTGGAGCTGTCAGGTAGGAGGATGGACATCTGGGTATGGTGCTAAGCCAGGAATACACGGTTGGGAGCTATCGGCACATAGATGGGAGTTGAAGCTGCTGGAATGGGTGAAAAACACACTAGGCTATGGGCTTTAAATTTTTTAAAAATCTGACTATCCCTTTGAAACCAACAGTTTGCATCTGTAACAAGCCCAAACATACCTGCTGAAAGGAATGAGCCCTAAAAATATATAAACTATCACAGGTCCACTGGGATGACTTTTCATGTACACAGTGTAAAGGAGCAAACTGGAATTTTTAATCTTTGTTTTGATAGATGGGAGACAAGAGGGTTTTGTGATTACAAATAGAATCACTAATAATTATTACTGTGGTCCAAGAAAAAAATCTGGATCTTTTGTATAACTAAATTAAATAATTATGCTGCTCTGGAAGAACCCTGAATCTACCCATGGAAAGACATTTCATCCTCGCATCAATCTCTGTGCATACATTAGGCACAGAGTAGAAAAGAAAACTGGGAAAATGAGAGAGCAGAGGAAAATTAATTATAATTATGGAAATGCAGCTTAAAGAACAAAGGCTTAAATTTGTAACACAGGTCTAAGGGGACATAATGCTCTTATGTAACCACTTAAAACGTGAGAAGTCTGCAAATCTGAAGGAAAAGTTGACTCTTTATTAGATATATTTCTTCTAATTTAGTAACCAGAAAATTGGTATTCCCAAGCATAAGGAATAAAATAATCAAGGGCCCTTGTGCTTGACTGGACTCCCAATGGCTACAGGTTTGAGAGAATTTGAGAGTCTATCGGGAAAGGCCAGCCAAGGTTATCACTTAACACAACAGGCTTGTTTCAAACAACGACTAAAGCTAAAGCTTCAGAGACTGACCACTGTTAACTTCTCATCCATCTGGGCTTCCCAGGTGTCCAGATCTTCAATTTGCCATTTTGCTACGCATTCCACCGGGATCTTTTTATGCCCTCCATCGTTACAGAATGTGAATGACCTCAACACGGAAAGCATGACAAAAGGAGAACACAGTGGGTTCTCTTTTGTCAGCAAAATCCCATCAAATTAGATTCCCGATGGGGAAAAGAGGCCGAGACATCTCACCATGGATTTTTATAAATCTAGATCGTTGCTTGACTCTGATCGATCCAGCTACACAACCTTGCAAGAAGCAAGCACAATAAAGAACACTAGTACCTTTGGGGAAAGGAAGTCTCTCTAATCCAAAATGTTCATGGACAAGGACCAGCCTGGAGTGCCTCTAGAGAGGTCCAAGGAGAACCGTCAGGGGTGAAGAGGGTGGGATTCCATCCATTCAAAATCACATGACCTGAGCCCCTGTTATGTGCACAGCCTAGGCACCTGGAGTGGCACAAACAGTACTCTGAGGATTAAAATCGGAGCACCCCTCACTCCCAGAGACAAGCAGGGGAAGGGCTACAAAAGAGTAATTCAGAGGCTTCCTAAGGCTTGTGGGAGTAGCCCCCATAACAGCGTGAGAAGAAACAGAGAGATTGAGATCAGTAGGTCTGGGAGGAGGACAGGAACAACTTCATAACCAGCCCATCCTCCACAGCCTGCGGCAGCCTGCAAAACTCCACGTGCAGAAACATGGAGATAAGAGAAAAGGCAGGGACCAGGCAGCTGCCCAAGAGTCCTCAGGGCAAGGGCAGCCAGGCTTCAGCCAGAGGGAATAAGAAATGGACAGTGGATGGGGATGAAGGGAGACAGCAGGTCCTCTCTGCAGAGTCCTTGGTGACAGAGGGGTCAGGGTGAAACCAAACGTCCACAGAAGAGAGAACAGGAGAGAGTCTTGATCATCTCACTGCCACTAACATACAAACTGGCCGGGGTGCAGCTCAAAGACCTTTGCTTTCCCCCATCTCTCTTCCTTGTACCAAAATCTGAGGATCTAGGCCTTGAATTCCTCTTCAAGGAGAAGAACTATAGCAGAGCCAAATGAACGCCCCCCCTCAACCCCTGACAGACAGGTCAGGCCCACGCTGCAGGTAAGGGAGAAGGTGGGATTTAGATGAGTTTGAGATTAACCTTTTAAACTGGATTAGACCCTCAGTAACCAAAAGTAGCCAGAAAGTAATAGAATCTGCCCAAGATGTTGCAAAGAGTACTTTTTAAAGTAGTAATTGGTGAAAAATAAAACAATTTTGTTTATATGCTACACTAAGTTGAGAATGTTCAATAAACCAGTTTGGTCATCATGGAGAAAGACCAAAAAAAGAAAAAAAAAAGGAAATGAACTTTGGATTTTGATATAAATAGCATTTCACTGAGACTTTCCTTGACAATTTTCTCTGTCTCCAAGGGATGAAGGAAGAACACACGTTACCAAAAAGTTATAGAATAAGATTGTTTCATACTAGCTCACGTTAAAGTTTGTGTTCTAACTAGATATAATTATCTACTTTTGCAAGGCCTGAATGGCTGGCTCTAATTTGTCTCAGGCAAAGGGAGAAGTACATAAATCAATTTGGTCAGTTAATTCACTGCAAATTCCCCAGCTGGCCTCTGTTTAAAAGTGGCCTGAGGTGGGAAAGTAGAGAAACAAGCATTTCTCGAAATTTTACCACTTAGGAAGAAGTTTAGAGGTCATTTGTCCTAAATTGAAGCATTTTGCTGACATGGAAACTTAGTCCCAAAGGAACAACTCATCCAAAGCAGCCCAGAGGGAGGGTGGCCCCTGCAAGATGCCACACCTGGGACAGGCCTTGCTCCCTTTGCTGAGCCTTCACTGCCTCTGGCATGTTCACGAGATGCCCCTGAACATCACAGACCTGAAAGTATACCTGCCCTTCGTGCTTTCTGCCTGGTGGCCATGGAAGGGGGAGGGGGAGACTTGAGTGTGGGGCTAAAGAGGAATCTTCTGGGCAAGGCTGCTTCCAGAATTAGTTCTATTACATCATTTAAATGACTCAAGTACATTCTCTCCCTTTAAGGCCTATCTTTTTATTTTTCTTTATACTTTCTCTCAACTGTCTTTGAAATTTTTTCCATGCAGTGTTCCTCTAAGAGATAATACTTTTGATCTTAATGATGTTCACAATATCTTGACTATCATTGCATTAGCAGGAATTCTCTGTGTGCTGGTGTTTTTCTGGACCTACAAGAGGATGTATATACAGTCATTGGCTGGAAAAGCTAGGGTTTGACTCAGTTAAGAAATGACACTCTGATAAAAAAATCCAGTAATGCCCCAAACCGCTAAAGCAGACAGGCTGCCAAAGTCATACCTTGCTAATAAACTGGCCTAAATGAATGAGAACCGAAATTCATGCCTGCATAATTTCATTCTTCTTTCATATTTACCAGGCCGGATCTGGCATTCTTCTTTTTTACAACGAGGATGGAATTCCAGTGAGAACTTCTCCACTCTTCTTTGAGTATAATGACGTTTGTCCTGAAAGCTTGTCAGTCCTAGCTACTGGTCTCTCCATGTTTGGGAAGGACTCAAGAACAACCCTACACACACACACACACACACAAGGGACTCAACAACAACCTACACACACACACACGAGGGACTCAAGAACAACCCTATACACACACATACACACACACACACACACACACACGGGACTCAACAACCTACACACACACACACACGAGGGACTCAAGAACAACCCTACACACACACACACACACACACACACACACACATACACAAACCCTAAAGGGAAATGCAGCTTTTTGCCAGTGCCAAGGTAACTACAAAGTTTACAATCAAACAAGAATCTTCCTCCTCTTCATTGCCATCTTGTCAGCCCTCTCTTCCCATGTTCTGGCCTGTAGGACACTCCCATTCACTGCACATCCTGTTTGACTACACAGAGACCACAACGTTGCTGCTAGAAGGGAACTTTGGAATCTGGAAAAACCCTCATTTTAGAAAGAGGGAAACTGAGGGTCACCTAGGTGACAAAGGCTACACAAGTGAGTCATAAAAATGGAGCTAGAACTAGTCTCTGGGATCCAATTCAAACCTACTTTCCTTTACAAACTGGCAGTCCAGTTTCTGTCCTACATCACCAATTAGGCCTCTGGCCAGGACGGGGAGGCTGGCTAAAAACTATTTAATAAGCTAATTAGTTTGATTAGACGTTTTCTGTGAGGCAAAGTCAAAGTACATATAAAGCACTTTTTAAAAAGACATACTACATAAATATTTAATACCAGAACTATCCTTAATTTTATCCCTGGATAGTAAGAGACACTCGTAATTCAATTCAAAACGTTTCTAGTCTAGATTTGTCTTGGTCATTCAGAAACATTCATGTAACAACATGAGAGCAACAGAAATAAATTTCAATATAGTAAGTAGGGGTGATACCATATAACTTACAGGAAAGCAACATCACAATTTTTTCAACATCACAATTATAACTAGCAATGCATGAAAACAAAAATTAAGTCACCTCCAAGTAGGAACTCAAATGTTTGAAAAAAGCTTATGTGCATTAGAAATTGGATATATATAAATTGTAAATACACTGATAACAGGTTTAAGAATATGTGTCCCAGGTCAGAAAAAAATGCTGCAATTCACGACAGCCAAGAGAAAGAGCTGAGGGTACAGGTAATTTTCAAATAAAAATAATTCATGAAAATATAAGCCATTAAAGCAAGGTTCATACTACACAAATTATTCTTTGCCCAAGTTTTTTCTCTATATCAAACATGTTAAAACAAAAGCCAACTAGAGAAAACCTCTGGCAATTGGCTTCTTTGATAGGCTCAAAATCCCTTTGGATTCAAGATTCCCTAAAAATCCGGGCAAAGGCCAGCACAAGTGGGAAATACAAAAACAGCTCATCATAATGCCTACCAGGGGTCCTCTCCTGACTGACACAGAATTGTCAATTCAATCAGCTCATTTCTGTTGCCTAGTACCCACAGTTTCCTACCTTTTCCAGGTATTCCATTTCTACATCAGGACTGTTGCGAAGATGAGAGGAGATAAAAGACCGGGTAGAAACAGACAATTAGTGTTATTCTGTTACTCCAATTTGGGTTGGGAGATTGTGGGTAATTTTCTACATTGTTTCCAATGAGAACCTACCTCCTCTATACCCAGAAGGGGAGGCTATGAATGTGTCTTATGAACTGTGAAACAGTATACAAATACTACATTTTAATTTTTACTTTTATTGACCCCCTACTGCCCACCTAGTCCTCTTTTTAAGGTGGTTCCTTTCTCCTGGGAATACCGCTTAAGTCTGGCTAGCACAATTTGCACATCTGAGTCTGCATATTCTAAAAGTCTATTATCTTGCAGAGGAAATGGTTCTTTTCTGTTTATAATGGAGGGGTTTTATTTCTTTTTGTTTGGCTTGATTTGGTTATGTAAGGAGAGTTACCAGCAGACCAGGAGAATCCCCTCTAAAAGAAATCTGACCTTTCTAACTCAACATGTCCTGTCTTTTCTCATAAATGTTTAGAAATCATCTACAAAGATGTTATCACTAGTGCTCCCTTGGCTTAAAATATACCAAGACTCCTCACAGTCCTCCATAAAGTTAAATAAATTCCTGTCTTCACAGACATTACTTTTCTGCAGAAGTAAATACAGTGGAAGAGCAGAGGCATCGTTCTTTCCTGAATTACATATCCTTTGGCATAGAGATCCAAAATGATATTTTAACTATCAGAAATACTGAAAGCTACTGCTTTATTATAAATGAACAGAATCATAATTCTAACTGGCTTTAGCCCTTTTAATCTTGGGAAGATTTGATATCTCTAAATCTTCTCAAATGAGTAATTCTTCAACGTAAGTAGCCAAGTCATATTTTAAGTATTCTACTGCCCTCTTGTGAATCTCATGTTCAGAGACAAGATAGCTCACAAAATACATACAGCAACTGTAATTCTCAGAAATACTTCAATGGAATCTCAGAGACTAGAACTAGGAAGAACCTAAAAAATCATCGAGACCAGCACACTCATTTCACAGACGAGAAAACTGAGATCCTGAAGGATTATATAACGTAGTCAAGATCAGACATGGCTAGTTAATAGCAGAGCGAATACTGTTGAATAGAACTTAAACCTCTCAGAGTGTTAATTTTTCTATTAAAATGGAGGTGCAGCCTGGAAAAAAAATAGTGGGGCTTTGGAGTTAAGCAGACACGAGTTTGATTTTAGATCACCACTTCAACAACCTCCCCAAACCTCTGTTTCCCCATCCATAAAATGGGATGAATAACTAACGCAAAGGTGCTGAAAGGATTCAATAGGATCATGTTCCTCAAGCCCTCAGCAAAACTATCAGCAATACAGTAATTCACTAAGTGGTAACACAGCTGTAACAATACATAGGAAATTGTTTTTAAGTTGTTATAGCCTTTGAGATCTCTGGACAAAGGTATTCTAAAATAATGAATAAATAAACTCTGAACTTTTTCAAAATTGGCACAAAACTTGGAAAAAATAAAGCTAATTTTTCTAACTCCTGTGTTTCTTTATCATATTTATTCTTCTTTTTTTTTTTTAATACAAGTAAATTTGTAACAGAAAGCACCACACAGCAAACACTGTGTGAGAGATGAAGCAACAAACAGGGTCCTTAGACGAGGTTCACAGGAAAACAAAGCAGAACTCAGTGCCAGCGTGTTAAGTCACTGTCTCCTTTGCTAAGAGGCTGTCGCCGCTGCAATGCCAAGAGAGCCAGCCTGGATGGGTAGAGGCTAGAATTTTAGATCTGACCTTGCTAATAACTGGCTATGCCAACTTGGGCTGGTCATTTCATCTCTGCTTCCCTTTCTTGCCCTGTAAATGAAGGCATCCTCTACGGAGTAAAGTCCGATAGTGAGGTGGCATAATGAACGTGAAAAAACATTGTAAGATGTGCTTTAACAAAGTAAGTAGGGTTAAGTTTGTTATCTTAAACTTAATCTAAAGCAATTAAAAAAACAGTAAGTCTGCACTAAATTGGGGAAGAAAAACCAAACTTAGAAAGTTGAAGGCAGCTTAGATGAAGGATTCTGTTCAGCAGCGCTCCACTTCTCATGAAATCTCCCTCTTCCCTCTACGATTCCACCAGCTCTTAATGGAGATTACTCCAAAAATTCTGCCAACACATGAATCTCTGACTCTTAAGTAAATTTCACTCAAGGGCACCCTGATATCAGGATTGACAGAGCTTATCCCTGGCTGTATAACACAAAACAAATATGCCAGCAGGGTAAAGGCAATTCATCTTAGTTTGCCATGAAAATGACTAATGTTGATTATTCTCTGATTTACAGCTGCAGTCATCCACCCTGATAGTTATGGTTAAGTGCACTCATCTGCTCTGTTTTTATATGGAGCCTGATAGAAGGCACACACCATGCTGGTTATAAGCCCTGATTGATGATCCACCGATATTAACCGAGCACTACCTATGGGTCTAGCTCCCCCAATTTCAACCATCGGAAAGGGATATTACTGGGGTTGACAGTGTAGTAGAAGAGGAAAGGCACTGACATAAACTAACCTGAGAGGTAGAAAGTAACGATGCTGTTATGGTTGCTGAGGGGCGGCACACAGCTTGCAACTCTGCGGAATGAGTCCAGTGGGGATTCTTGGGTAATTTTTCATCAACAAGTTAACTCAGGCTCTTGGTTCAACCCAACAATCATACCACATTTGCATCCAGAGTGCTGGAATAAAAGTGCTCTCAGAAACAAAAGATCCGCCTACAGGAGTAGAAAAGGCAACTCACCGTGAAACAGACTGTTGTCCACCAGAAAATGCCTGCAGTACTGCACACAGTTCCTTTTCTCCAAGTTCCAGTAACTCATTGTCAGAAGATTTCTGGCACAGCATCAAAACAAAATTGCTCTGTCAAGGGAAAAGGAAGGACACAAAAATGAAGAAGGCGGAAGTCACACGCTCACGCTGGCCGCCTGACGCCGTTAGTCCCCAGGCCTCAGCGGGCAGCACGCAGGCCTCACACCTTCCCCACGTGGGGAGCTGGAATGCCCCAGGCCCCAAGAAATTCCCCACAAGTCTTCCCACTGGATAGAAGGTCACTTAACATACCACAACAGGAGCTTTTTCTAATAGCACCTGAAGGGGCTCAAAGTTACCGTTGTCCTGGGGGGGAAAAAAATCAATCCACCAATGGAGAACAAGTTTCAGAACTGGTTTATGTGCTCCAGGCTTTGCCCGCACTCAGCCAGGACTCAAACCAGTCAATGCTGGTAGCTTTTCAGGAAATCTCAGTTGCAGGCCGGGAGGGGACTAACAGGAGGATGACTGACATTCCCAGTTTCCGACTTCTGTGTCAGCACCAGTCTGGTGGACTGCATACCTGACCAATCCAGGGAAATCTTGGAAATTATAATGGCATCCATGTAGCCATGGGCCAGGCAAACACAGTAACAAAGGCTGCCTCCCTCTCTTGGACTCACTATGGGTGCCCATTTAGAGCCCCTAGGGCCTGCCTCTGCCCCCTGTAACCAGAGCCAGGTGAACAAGCAGTGGGCCTGCTCCTCCAGAAGGTTTGTCCCTCCACGGACAGAGAAACACAGTGCTAACCAGAGCAAGGACTTGAAAAGCAGAGATGCCAGCTGATGAATTAGACTCCTCCAAAAGCTGGTGTGCATAACCCCAAACAAGGCTCCCTTTGTTCACAGGATCTGGCTAAAGCAACTTTTCAGAATTCCATCTTCTTTTCTGGTCACAGAATAAAGCCAGACAAAACCAAGCAAGGCTGGCATGAAGGAAAATCCACAGGTGGGAAACAATTTGTCATCTGTCCTATTAAAGCAATCTAGACTTTTGTAAAGGCACTCCAGGATGGAGTCAGTACTGAAAAAAACAAATGATCAGAGCTGTGCCTATTCATTAATGGAACCACAATTGGTGTAGGTTCCTAAAGCTTCTGCCAGAGCTTCTCCTTGGCTCCCTAAGCCTCATTCTTCCACCCTCCCCTACCTGTAACCTATCCTACCTTTTCTCAGGCTCCGGGAGACCTGACCCCCCCCTCCTTCTTCTAACCCCACCCCCACCTGGCTAAATCTGGCTGCTTCTCCCACTCCCTGGGGCTGAGGGTGAGTCCCATCACACCAAGATACAATCACTCACGGAACCAACTGTAAAATAAGATAGAAAACAGGTGATTATGGAGACAACCCTCCCTGCCCCCTCCCCACCCAGTATTCCATACTACAAGGATTTCTCTCAAAAAGTATTTTAGGTATACAGTTAGATATGCTCAGTTTTGTTTTTTTTTTTAATTTTTTTTCTTTTTTTTAATTTATTGGCTGCGTTGGATCTTTGTTGCTGCGCATGGGCTTTCTCTAGTTGTGGTGAGCGGGGGCCTACTCTTTGTTGCGGTACACAGGCTTCCCACTGCGGTGGCCTCTCCTATTGTGGAGCACAGGCTCTAGGCATGAGGGCTTCAGTAGTTGTGGCTCGTGGGCTCCAGAGCGCAGGCTCAGTAGTTGTGGCACACGGGCTTAGTTGCTCCGTGACATGTGGGATCCTCCTGGACCAGGGTTTGAACCTGTGTCCCCTGCATTGGCAGGTGGATTCCCAACCACTGTGCCACCAGGGAAGTCCCGATATGCTCAGTTTTTAAAAAACTCAATATTGAAACTCGAAAAAAAATTTTTCCTTGAAAATCCCCTCTTCCCTCATTTCATGTCTCTCTCCTGGAATGACCACTTTTGCTTGGTGTGAATCATTCCAGTCTTTTTTATGCATTTATTTATACATATATTCATGTATTCGATTTTGAAGACATGTTTTTAATAAGAATACTTTTCAAGAATTGGAAATAATTTTCAGTAATATCAGTAGTAACTATTTCCTACAAAAGTATATTCATGATTTATATTAGAAATATTTTACAAAAAAAAATATTTTAGGTTACACAGAATTAAGGAGAACTGTCTGTATTCATGCTAACTTTTCCTTAGTAACTTGATCTTATGGTTTCATGTGTCATTCTTCTTTTTATTAACATCTTTATTGGAGTATAATTGTTTTACAATGTTAGGTTAGTTTCTGCTGTACAACGAAGTGAATCAGCTATATGTATACATATATCCCCATATCCCCTCCCTCTTGTGTCTCCCTCCCAGCCTCCCTATCTCACCCCTCTAGGTGGTCACAAAGCACCAGCTGATCTCCCTGTGCTATGCAGGTGCTTCCCACTAGCTATCTATTTTACATTTGGTAGTGTATATGTCATTGTTACTCTCTCACTTTGTCCCAGCTTACCCTTCCCCCTCCCTGTGTCCTCAAGTCCATTCTCTACGTCTGCGTCTTTATTCCTGTCCTGCCCCTAGGTTCATCAGAACCATTTTTTTTAAGATTCCATATATATATATATATATATATATATGTTAGCATACGGTATTTGTTTTCCTCTTTCTGACTTACTTCACTCTGTATGACAGACTCTAGGTCCATCCACCTTACTACAAATAACTCAATTTCGTTTCTTTTTATGGCTGAGTAATATTCCATTGTATATATGTGCCACATCTTCTTTATCCAATCATCTGTCGATGGACACTTAGGTTGCTTCTCATGTGTCATTCTTTATTTTGCCCTCTCTGTTCATTCTCAATCCAAGGAAGGTTAGCGGAATCAGAAGATGAAAGAATAAGGTGCTTTTGTGTATAATCAACAAAACACAAGCACATACCTGACTCTCACTTGGCCCTTCCTTTTAACCAGATGAATGGAGAGAAGAGGATGTTAGAGTCTGTGACTCACCCATGCTGCTAGGAAAAAGCAGCAGTGGGACTTGAAATCGTACCTTTGGATTACAAACTCTTCTAGGTAGGTGTTTTTAAGAAGAGAGGACTCAGTTTAAATGGTTGAACTAGAACACAAAGGTATAAGTAATTGAACCCTATGGTCTCCAGGCTGTGTGCCCCCTATTTTGGTTAATCACGGGCGTGTCTTACCTCCCCTGGTATCTGTTTGCTGCTGAAGGGCAGACAGTAAGCCACCCGAGTGCCAGACCTGAGCTGTGCACACACTACAGGCCCTCGGTAAACGTCAGTGATGTCCTTGTTCTATGCCGCATTTCCTGGATTCCCTCCAGTATGAGACTGAAGGAAGGAAGTGCCCACACTGGCCTCCAGAATCACAGCAAATGATTTCAAAATTGAGAGATACTGGAGGTGGAGGTAATGAATGGAGTCAGTGGGGCTGAGGCAGGGGAAGAGACAGCTGTGCAATAGAGCCAATCTCAGCCACAACCAGATTTAGATGAACCAGCGGCCCAGCACTCACTAAGGGGAAGCATCTGAAAGGGACCTTAGAAACGAGCTCAGACAAACCCCACATGGTGTAGCCAGAAGGAAACTGAGGCCCAGAAAGTAGGTGTAACTTGCAAGATAGCACTGCTAGGTAGCTGTTCGAGAAAGCTGGCAGGAACCCCAGGCTCAGCAGTACCAAAGCAGGGATCTTTTGAGTGTTTCATGATCCCATTTGTGTGAACATAATGGGTGAAAATAGCCACTAAAATATACTTTCATTGATTTAATATTTGCTATTTAATATATGTTACATTTGGAACTCTTTATAGAACATACAGATCCCCAATCCTTGTAAATTAATAACTGACAGTGACTAAGGAACATCGGGCAGAGAAACAACTCATTATTAAGACTAGTTTCAGGGGCTTCCCTGGTGGCGCAGTGGTTGCGAGTCCGCCTGCCGATGCAGGGGACGCGGGTTCGTGCCCCGGTCGGGGAGGATCCCACATGCCGCGGAGCGGCTGGGCCCGTGAGCCATGGCCGCTGGGCCTGCGCGTCCGGAGCCTGTGCTCCGCAACGGGAGAGGCCACAGCAGTGAGAGGCCCGCGTACAGCATAAAAAAAAAAAAAAAAAAAAAAAAAAAAAAAAAAAGAAGACTAGTTTCAAATTCTGCCTTCAGAACAAGGTTAATATGAACTTTTTTCGTGGATGGTAAAGTTATAGGAAATGTTATATGTATGTAATTTACTTATCTTTAATAATTTCTTTTTATCCATTTTTAGAACTTGAAACATGCAGAAAAGCTAAAAAAAAAAACTTATAAAGTGATATCACCACCCAAAGACAACTACCATGGATACTGTGGTCTTTTTTTTAAACAAACTAGATCCTATTAATTTGAAGCCTTTTTTCTTTTCACATAAATAACATATTGTGACATTCTAGCCATATCAATAAATATACTTCTACAGAATACATATGTGATTTGAAAAAGCGTAATCAGCTCTACTCAAAACCTCCAAATTCCAAAAACTCTAAAGCAGCAACAAGAAATAAAAGAAGACAAGCAAGTATGCAGAGGATTCATCAGATGAACTAAAAATATCTAAAAAGTTGAAATGTTCCTAAGCCCATTTTTTAAAAATTTTATTTATTTATTTTTGACTGTGTTGGGTCCTCATTGCTGAGCATGGGCTTTCTTCTACTTGCGGAGAGGAGGGTCCACTCCTTGCCGCGGTGCCCGGGTTGCTCACTATGGTGGCCTCTCCCACCGTGGAGCACAGGCTCCAGGCGCGTGGACCCCAGCAGCCGTGGCACGTGGGCTCAGCAGCTGCAGCTCGCAGGCTCCAGGGCACAGGCTCAGCAGCTGTGGTGCACGGGCCTAGCCGCTCCACAGCATGTGGGATCTTCCTGGACCAGGGCCTGAACCCTTGTCCCCTGCATTGGCAGGCAAACTCCCAACCACTGCGCCACCAGGGAAGCCCCCCAAGCCCATTTTATAAGCGATTAGTAACTTTTATAACATTCCACATTTCTTTATTTTTGCCATTTTTTTCTATAGATACATGACCAAAGTTGCCAGTGTCAAACCACAGACCAGACATAAACCTGTGGCGGCAGGACACCATGAAGAAAGAAAATATTAGAAATTCGAGGACACTTTTCACCAAGAAAAGCAGGAACAATTTTGATTAATAAGAATTTGTCAATGCGTTTAAAACTCCACAAAGGAAAGAGAAATCCTTCACAGCAACACCCACTCATTTTAACTAAAGCCCCCTAAGAAAAAACACACAATGGCAGCCACCTACTGGTTGTCCCCCTGCTTCCTCTGGTTTTCCTCTAGGAAACATCTTCTCCCACTTTCTTTCCATGAGACTTAGCTGGTGTCAGCTCCATCCCTATTCAGGTGAGGATGTGGTTTAGGTCTGACAAAGCTGAGCACTGCCTCCCCCAGGCCATACAAGTACAGATGGTGCACATAGCCCACCTAATTCGGACCACTGACTCAGGCATGGATGTCTGTCTGAACTGTTGGAGAAAAGAAACTTTTTCTGTTGGACTCAAGGTTGTGAGGTTGTGAAGTTGTGAAGCCTAGAAACCTAGAACTCCTGGCAGCCATCTTGTTACTACAAGAGAAGAAAAAATCTATGTGGGACTGGATTCAACCCAGAGGAATGAAGATAAACTTGGTCCTACTGATATCATTTAAGGCACAGCTGAAGCCAGATCTCTGCCTGTACTTTTTAGTTAAATGAGCCAGTACATTCCCTTCCTTGCTTTGTTTAGTTTTGTTTAAACCATATTGAGTTGGGTTTACTGTCACTTGCAACCAAAGAGTTCTGACTGATGAAATGTGTCAGCAAATCAGAGTAAAGAGAGCCCACAGGACAGTCATGAGCTCTCTTTTTTGGTTTCATCTCTAACAGTTGACTCACTGGGGGACCTTGGGCCAGGTTTTTTAGCTGGTCCTCTGAGTTGCAAAATATGACTCCATATTTACTTGGGCTTTCCCTAGGGATATGCCGCATTCAAGTCCTTTGTTTTGGTAGTAAAGGATTCCCTCACACCCCTTGAAGGTGTATTTAAGCAGAGCAAACCCTGAAATCTTTTCTTCTTTAGAATTCTCTTAATTGTTTTTACATGTGAGGCAAATCTATATCACTGCTTTAACATGAGTTTTATGGAACACTACAAATCTGCTCAAGCCACTTGAATGGCTTAATAAAAGACAAACTATTCAAGTTCATATATGGAAATCAGAGTTCTAACAAAGGAAAAGGAAGAATAGGAGAATCTTAAAAGACAACTTTGGGGAAGGGGGAATATATTCATATATGTGTATGTATGTGTATATACACACACAAACACACTTTTTTTTTTTAAGTACAGGGATTTGTTACTACATGCTATCTCCACCTCTTCACCTACTGTGACTGCTACTACCACAGCCAATTCTTCTCTGGCACCCCTCTTCCATAAAAACCAACACTCCCACTCCCACTCTTTTATATTCTTTCTTTCTTAAAAATAATATATTATTTGGGCTTCCCTGGTGGCGCAGTGGTTGAGAGTCCGCCTGCCGATGCAGGGGACACGGGTTCGTGCCCTGGTCCGGAAGGATCCCACATGCCACGGAGCGGCTGGGCCCGTGAGCCATGGCCACTGAGCCTGCACGTCCGGAGCCTGTGCTCCCCAATGGGAGAGGCCACAACAGTGAGAGGCCCGTGTACCGCAAAAAAAAATAATATTATTATTTGTAAATCATTTTATGTTTCATACAATATTTCCATTTCTATCTTGTATTTTTAAAAAAATGATCCTTACAATAGCCCTTTAAGTCATGCATCATTAAGCATGAGTTCAAAGAGGCTAATAGGAAATAGTAGGTTGCAAATTCATGTCTTCTGACTCCAAATCCACTGTCCCAGTCCCAGGGCTACACTCTGTCCAGCCGTGTTTCCTCCCTGACACTCCTTCCCTATGGAAAGAACCTAGAGTTGTATTACTCATAATATACAAGGTATAATTCTTCTCATATCCACCACTCAATCCAACTCCACTATGGGTCAATGAAGGGGAAGAGTCAGAAGAAGGAGAAGAGATGACTAAATGAAACATTACTTATTCAAAATATACCTACCTTGTCCCTCCAGCCAGGAGACTTTGGAGTATACAGACTGGAGGGGATCCAAGCAAAGTGTCAGTTCTTTGAGAATCAAATGGTGGGAGGTTTCTTTGCAATGAAATTTGAGTGAGCTATTTGGACCAAGCTCAGAAACACCAAGGCCAGATTTTCGAGCCAGAAATCATTGTGAAAACTATCTGAGGGGTTCATGTGCTTTCCAAATTGCTAACAACAGGGAGGAAGGCTATAGCCGGAAATTAAAACAATGCATAAACTCACCCTGCTGTTGGAAAAGGAGTAACTGCTTCATGGGATGCAGTAAGGCATCAAAGGACAATGGGAAAATGTCTGACTGGATGTCAAGAGGCCAGAGTTGCAGCCCAGTCCGCCCTCTGACTAAACAGTGTCAGGTAAATCTCTTCACTCCCCTGCGCTCGGGCTGCGTCATCTTTGGAACAAAAGACGAGTGGTGGTGAATGAGATGCTCTCTCAGAGCTTCCAAACTTAATATTCTACATTAATAAGGACTATGGGCAACCCGTACCCCCGACTAATATCTCCATCATTCAGCTGTAATTATAAATTAAAATAGCCCTGAGAAACCACAGAGTTAATTCCCATTAGTATACCCTTTAACTCATATGGAGAAGTGATTTCCTTCTCCTTAAGCCTCGCTGAGAGACAAAAGACATAACTAATATGCTCTGACAGCAATGTTCATACAACAGGAAGTGCTTAGAAAGAGGAAGGCAGAGGGGAAAAGTCCCCAAACTGTGTCCTGCACCTCACAGCCTCTGACACAACACGTTTGGGAATTTCTGCACCAAGTTCTCTCTAATGGTTGAGAATTCAAACTCAGTCCAGTTAAAAGCTAAGATTTCAAAGACAGCTGCTCTTCTCTCACTTCTCCACTAATTTTAAGACAAACAAATCAAGAGACTTACACAGCGCAGGGATGGGATGGGAGGGCCCACGGCTCCTGTCCCTGGACCAGGCCTAGACGAACAGGTTCTAAAGCAGCTCAGACGCCTGGGTCAGAAGGCCCTGGTCAGAGGGGCCCCACTCCACTCCGCAGATGGCAGGTCACTATCCTCCCCTCCCCCTTCATAAACTCCCTCCCCCACTTCCCACAGGTTTCCAAGCACTGCCAAACTGGTTGTTAAAGGGCTCTGCAAACAGCTTAATTCCATAGCTAGCCCCCTCCCAGCTATGTACACACAGGGAAAGAAATGAAAGGGTACTTTGTTCATTTTTTAAGGCTCACAGCGGACACCACTAAACCCCAAGTTCCCGGTGTGTTTTCTTTAAGCCATCAGGAGCTGAAAATGTTCTGAGCTAAGTTGAGCAGTGAGATACAATCACCCTCCAAAGATACATGGATGCTTCATTTGAAAGGGCTGGTTTCAAGTATATAATAATAGGTATCCAGTGCTTGAAAGAGTTCATACCTTTTGGTTCAGTAATTCAGCTCCTGGAAATATATCAAAAAGAAATCTTTAAAGATACGAAAATGTATACACAAAAAATATTCACTGCATCATTTTTTATGATGCAGAAGAATTAGAGCACTAAATAGTCAGCTACTGGGGTAGCACTGAATGTAGGCTAGATATTAACAATTGTGTTCTGTAAAAACTTTGTAAGTGAACATGGAAAATGCTCATGATATGATGCTATGTGAAAAAATAGGATACAGTATGTATCAACCATCAAAAGCAGTATTGCATAGAATAATGGATCTTCATCTTAAGAAACAAAGTGCTTTTAATATTTTACCACTAAGTGTAATGTTTGCCATAGGTTATTTGTAAATATTCTTTGTGTTAAGAAAACTGGCTCTATTCTGATTTTCTGAACAGCTTTTTGCATAATTTGATATTAAACGTTATAAGACATTTTCTCTGCATCTACTTAGATCATAAGATATGTCTCCATTAATCTGTTAATATGAATTTTTTAAATCAACCCTGCAATCCCAAGATAATACATTGTGAACAAATTGGATTTATCTTTTTAACACATTGCTAGATTTGGCCTTCTCAGGTTTTTTTTTTTTTTTTAATTTATTTATTTTATTTATTTGGGCTGTGCTGGGTCTTAGTTGCCGCACTCGGGATCTTTAGTTGAGACATGTGGACTTCTTAGTTGCGGCATGCATGTGGGATCTAGTTCCCTGACCAGGGATTGAACCCCGGCCCCCTGCATTGGGAGCGCAGAGTCTTACCCACTGGACCACCAGGGAAGTCCCGGCCTTCTCAGGTTTTACGATTGTTACATGTATATTTCTAAGTAAGTCTGGCCTATAATTTCCATTTCTCATATTGTTCTTGACAAGTTTTTATACTGAGGTTATCACAGCTTCAAAAAATATATTTCTATTCCCTGGAATGATTTATGCAAGTTTGAAATTATTTTTTCCTTGAGTGCTTGGTAGAACTTGCTCATAAACCCATCTAAACCTAGACCTTCCTTTATGGAGAAATATTTGACTAATAGCTTATTTAATTTAAAAATTATAGAATTATTCAGCCTATTTTTTCTAATTGAGTTTTAATAAGTTATACTTGTCTAGAAAGGTATTCACTTCCTCTAAGCTTTCAAATGTTTTAGCATAATGTATTTCATAACTTTTTTTACTATCTACACCTGCTTTCCACTCCTAATATTGTTTAGGAATATTGTGCCTCTCTCCTTTTGAAATCGGCCTCACCAGGTGTTCATCAACATTACTAGCTTTTACCAAGAGCCAAACTGTATCATTTTTGATCCTTTCCATTGAATAATATGGAATTATTATTTCCTTCCATCTATTTTCTCTGGGTCTACTTTGCATCTTTTTCTAACTCTTCAACTTCAACATCTAGCTAATTTTCAGGCTTTCTTCTTTTCTAATATAAGCATTTATACATGCTTTAGCTGCTTATCCCCACCCCAAGTCTTGACCCAAAATATTTTTGTTATCATTCAGTTAAAAATATGTTCTGATTTCCACTGCAACTTCTTTGATCCAAAGGTCATTTTGAAATATATTTCTATAATTATTCATAGTCATCTTTTGTTATCAGTTTCTAGCTTAACTGCACTGTGATCACAGATCTGGTCTGGCTGATACCAATCACTGTTTGCTGTTAAGACAACTATGATGACATAGTTTGAGGTCACTTTTTGTAATGTTCTATGTGTGTTTGAAAATAATGTGTATTCTGCAGTTTTGAGATGCAATGACCTTCACATGTCTATCAGCTCAAACTTACTAACTGTATTGCTCAAATCTTGTGTGTGGTAGCTGACCTTTTCCCCTCTTTATCAAGTACTGATGAAGTATATTTAAATATCACTAGGAAGGGAATTCCCTGGTGATCCAGTGATTAGGATTCCATGCTGTCACTGCCGAGGGCCTAGGTTCAATCCCTGGTTGGGGAACTAAGATCCCACAAGCCACGCGGCATGGAAAAAAAAAAAAAATCACTGGGACTATATGTTTCCCATTGTAGTTCTCTCAATTTTTGCGTAATATATGTTGAGACCACGTATTAGAGACCACGTTTTGCGTTATACTGAGACCATGTTTACAAATCACAAAAGGTTTTTCTCTGATGAGTTCAAACTTTTGAACCAATATGACCTTCTTTTATCTCTAAAAATGCTTTTGACATTTAAAGTCTATTTCATCTGATATCAATATCGCCAGCTTTTAGTTTTGATGTTAATAGTGACAGCTTTTAGTTTGTAATCACTCATTTATCTTTTTCTATTATTTTACCTTCACCTTTCTGTACCCTTGTGTTTTAGACATGTCTTTTATAAACAGCAAATAGCCGAATTTTCATTTTTCATCTAGTCTAACAATCTTTGGTTTCTTTATAGTTGCTAATACATTGGATTTTATTTCTACATCTTATTTTGTGTTTGCTACTAGTCGCCTATTCTATATTTCTTTTCTCAACTTTCTTGACTTCAGATTTAATAGTTTTCTCATTTCAATTTTCCCCGTTGGAAAGTTATTCATTCATTCTTTTACTAAATTTTAGTGGTTGCCCTAGAAATTTTAACAGGTACACTTTACTTATCAAAGTATAAATTTAATCTGTATCTTTAACTTCCTCCCAAACTATACAGGAACTTTAAAAGATATTGACTCCTTCTGCTTCTCCAATTTATTTATGTCACTTATTTTACCTAGTTCCCACTGAAGACATGATTACTACTTTATACAGTCAATGTGTGTTTTACTTACAAATTTTCCTTTTCTTTGTTCATTTCTTGTTTCTGAGACATTCCATCTGGTAATAATTTTCTTCTGCCTGAAATGTATCCTTTTTGTGAGGATCTGCTAGAATTCTAGGGTTTGTTGCGGTTTTTTTGTTTGTTGGTTGGTTGGTTTTAAGTCTGAGAGTCTTTGTCTTTGCTTTTTAAAGATATTCTTAACGAAAACTGAATCCTAAGCTGATAGTTAATTTCTATCAGGGCATGAAATTTAATATTCTACTGTCTTCTGGCTTCTATTGTCACACCGTCAGGATAATTTGTCATGTCTTTGAAAATAAGCTGCCTCTTCTCTCTGACCTTAAGATCTTCTCTTTATATTTTGTGTTCTGCAATTTAATTATATTTTGTCTGTGTGGATTTTTCCTTATCCCGAATGGAATTCAGATGACTTCATGAATATGGAAAGTGATACTTTTTATCAGTCCTTGAGAACTGTCAGTCATTATCTCTTTAAATGTTGCCTCTTCCCATTTTCTCTCTTCTTCTGAAATTATAATTAAACATATTGAGTCTGAATTCTCTGTCTTCCACATTGATTAACCTTTATTTTGGGGTTTTCATTGTCTTGCCACTCTGTTGCTATCTGAAAATTTTCTTCAGATCTATCATTCAGTTGACAATTTCCCTGTTCAGCTTGGGTTAATCTGTTCACTGAGTTATTTTTTCCCCAAGTTCTATAATATTTGGTTCTTTCTAAAATCAGCTTGGTTAGACTTCAGAGTTTCTGGTTCTCAGCTTAAATCTTGTGTTTAGTGATTTTTTTCAAACTATGAGATGCTAATTTTCCTTCTATTGGGTAGGACAAAAGGTTCATTCAGTTTTTTTCCTTAAGATGGCTCTAGTAGCACTTAGATGCCTTTAACTTCATTTGAAACAATTTTGTTAAATTGTATGCGATAGCTGTCATATCAGTGTGCATTTAAAAAAAAGACTTATCTAATAATTAGTGATGTTAAGCATCTTTTCATGTGCCTCTTGCCCACCTGTATGTCTTCCTTGGTGAAATGTCTATTTAGGTCTTCTGCCCATTTATTATTATTTTTTTTTTTTTTTTGCCGTATGCGGGCCTCTCACTGTTGTGGCCTCTCCCGTTGCGGAGCACAGGCTCTGGACACGCAGGCTCAATGGCCATGGCTCACAGGCCCAGCCGCTCCGCGGCATGTGGGATTTTCCCAGACCGGGGCACGAACCCGTGTCCCCTGCATCAGCAGGCAGACTCTCAACCACTGTGCCACCAGGGAAGCCCCTGCCCATTTTTTAATTGGATTGTTTTTTTTGATATTGAGCTCCATAAGCTGGGTGTATATTTTGGTGATAAATCCTTTGTCTGTTGTTTCATTTGCAAATATTTTCTCCCATTCTGAGGGCTTTCTTTTCATCTTGTTTATGGTTTCCTTTGCTGTGCAAAAGCTTTTAAGTTTAATTAAGTCTCATTTGTTTATTTTTATTTCCATTACTCTAGGAGGTGGGTCAAAAAAGAGAGAAATGCAAATCAAAACTACAATGAGGTATCAACTCACACCAGTCAGAATGGCCATCATCAAAAAGTCTAGAAACAATAAATGCTGGAAAGGGTGTGGTGAAAAGAGAACCCTCCTGCACCATATGTGGGAATGTAAATTGATACAACCACTATGGAAAACAGTATGGAGGTTCCTTAAAAAACTAAAAATAGAATTACCATATGACCCAGCAATCCCACTACTGGGCATATACCTTGAGAAAACCATAATTCAAAAAGAGACATGTACCACAATGTTCATTGCAGCATTATTTACAATAGCCAGGACACAGAACCAACCTAAATGTCCATCAACAGATGACTGGATAAAGAAGATGTGGCACATATATACAACGGAATATTACACAGCCATAAAAAGAAATGAAATTGAGTTATTTGTAGTGAGGTGGATGGACCTAGTCTGTCACACAGAGTGAAGTAAGTCAAAAGGAGAAAAACAAATACCATATGCTAACACATATATATGGAACCTAAAAAAAAAATGGTACTAATGAACCTAGTTGCAGGGTAGGAATAAAGATGTAGACAGAGAATGGACTTGAGAACATGGGGTGGGAGGGGGAAGCTGGGGCAAAGTGAGCTTAGCATCGACATATAAACACTACTGAATGTAAAATAGTTAGCTAGTGGGAAGCAGCAGCATAGCACAGGGAGGTCAGCTCGGTGCTTTGCGATGACCTAGAGGGGTGGGATAGGGAGGGCAGGATGGAGGCTCAAGGAGAGGATATGGGGACATATGTATGCATATGGCTGATTCACTCTGGTGTACGACAGAAACTAACGCAATATTGTGAAGCAATTATACTCCAATAAAGATCTATTAAAAAATAAAAAATTTTAAAGGCATCAAAATTGGTGAATTTTTATAGCCATTTTAATATTGAAGATGGCAGAAAAAAGCAACATTTTCCATATATTATGCTTTATTATTTCAAGAAAGGTAAAAATGCAACTGAAACGCACAAAAAGATTTGTGCAGTGTATGGAAAAGGTGCTGTGACTGATCAAATATGTCAAAAGTGGTTTGTGAAGTTTCGTGCTGGAGATTTCTCGCTGAACGACGCTCCATGGTCGGGTAGACCAGTTGAAGTTGATAGCGATCAAATTGAGACATTAATTGAGAACAATCAACGTTATACCACGAGGGAGATAACCAACATACTCAAACTATCCAAATCAAGAACTGAAAATCATTTGCACCAGCTTGGTTATGTTCATCGCTTTGATGTTTGGGTTCCACATAAGTTAAGCGAAAAGAACCTTCTTGACCGTATTTCCTCATGCGATTCTCTACTGAAACGTAACGAAAACGTTCCACTTTTAAAACAAATTGATGGGCGATGAAAAGTGGATACTATACAACAATGTGGAATGGAAGAGATCGTGGGGCAAGTGAAATGAACCACCACCAACCACAACAAGGGCCAATCTTCATACAAAGAAGGTAATGTTGTGTATATGGTGGGATTGGAAGGGAGTCCTCTATTATGAGCTCCTTCTGGAAAACCAAGCTATTAATTCCAACAAGTACTGTTCCCAATTAGACCAACTGGAAGCAGCACTCAATGAAAATCGCCTAGAATTAGTCAACAGAAAACGCATAATCTTCCATCAGGATAATGCAAGACCGCATGTTTCTTTGATGACCCGGCAAAAACTGTTACAGCTTGGCTGGGAAGTTCTGATTCATCTGCCATATTCACCAGACGTTGCACCTTCAGATTTCAATTTATTTCGGTCTTTAAAAATTCTCTTAATGGAAAAAATTTCAGTTCCCTGGAAGACTGTAAAAGGCACCTGGAATAGTTCTTTGATCAAAAAGATTAAAAGTTTTGGGAAGAAGGAATTATGAAGTTTCATGAAAAATGGTAGAAGGTAGTGGAACAAAAGGGTGAATACACTGTTTAATAAAGTTCTTGGTGAAAATGAAAAATGTGTTTTATTTTTACTTAAAAAACAGAAGGCACATTTTGGCCCACCCAGTCATTTCATTGGTGGGGATTCTTTGAAGTCTAGGATAAAAATAGATTCTTCCAAAAGAAGGGGGAAAATTGGTGTTCGCTCAGTACTAGGGACACTTGCAATGTAGGAACTCTTTAAATCAAATTTTCATCTTGAGGTTTTTCTGACCACCTAGTTATTATGATTCCAGATGCAAATCTGTATTAAAGCTGGCTCAGGATCACAAATTCTCAGGACCAAATAATCAGGGTCTGCTCAGAACCAAGATTTTTGAAAGGTGATTTTCCTTACAATATTATAGGGTTAGAAAGAAGGTAGATAATTATTTTTATTTTTGTTTTTATTCTAATTCACCCTTACAATGAGGGAGAAGCCCTTTGAAGTCCTAGCTTTATGACCAAATGGTCCCTTCTCAGATGTTTTAACTTTATCTCTTGTCCCTTGTGCCCTCAGGCCATGAAAGCAGAAGTTCAAGTTAACCTGGTTTGGCAAATGTCCTCAAGGCAAAAAGCCAGCTTCATTGCTCAGTAGACCCCTCTTCACTTAGCATTTAAAGCCTGAATATTCATTACTTTCTTACAGGTTACTGCACTTAAGAAAATAATCTTTCTTCTGTACCCAACATATTCAAATTGTTTCATCGGGAGTATCAGTGAACTATATTGCTAGAAACAGAATTCAACCCTGGGAATTCACATTCAAAGCCACAGAACCTTGCAATCTGACAGTCAAATCAGGACCTGATCTAACCCAAAAGCTTATTAGGCTCAGTGCCTGCTAATTTGTAATAACGGCTGATACTTTTTAGCACTTCCTATGTGTCAAGTATTGTGGTAAATATTTTACGAAACAATATTTTTTTCATCTTTACAGTGATCCTAAGGGCTAGGTATAATTATTATCCCCATTTTACAGATAGAGAAACTGAAGCACAGAGAGGTTAAGTAGTTACCTAAGGTCCACAGCTATCAAGTGACAGCACTGGTACTTGAACTAAATAAAAATTAACGTCAGTGATTACACTCTTAAGATCTACGTAATTTTGCTCCCTAATAAATAATGAATATAAGACAGGGAAAGAGAAAAAAGACAATAAAAGAAAGAGAAAGGGAGCGAACGCACTACTAGGTATGGCAAACTCAGTAATGAGATCCAGACTTTTCAATGTACAATCTTTTCCAATTCCCTATGTTCATGTAAGGGTTGAGATATTTTTCATCTTTCTAAAAATATATTCCTTCACTTTAAAAGTGGGCACGAAGTGCAGATTGGAAATTAAAACTACATTGAGAAAAAAAACACTCAAAGGAATGACTGTTTGGTAATTAGATTTCAACTCTCAGTGGCCATCAGTCTTGAAATCCAGCCCAATATTAACACCTTTGATCATATATGAAGACTATTCCTGATGACACACTGACATCCAAAAAATCCTTGATTTATACTAGTTGTCTCTAAACCAGTGATTCCATACTTTTTGAATATTAGAAATGGACTTCAGAATAGCTCCACCCACAATTCCCTCATATATAAGGATGCCCAAAATTCAGTCTCAGAAATGGCAACCCCCAGAGAAGGGCAGATCCCCCAGCTTTCCCAAGTTCATCTTACCCTCTCTCCTGTCCACTTCCCTACCCACCAGTGAGAGAAGGGAGCTTATCACAAGGAATGTGTTGGATTCCCAACTTTGCCTGCTTTCCCTAACCCTTCCACCGAGCAATACGCCCGGCTCCAACAGGAGATCTGCCTTGAGCTGGGCAACTAAACCTCCAGGCAATACCTTCTCTCCTTCCCAACCACAGCAGGGTAAGGGAAGTGTCCCCCTTTTTGTGTTCAAAAATAGGATCTCAGGACCCCTTAATGTGCAAAAAGCTATAATCAAATCAATTTATGAATCAAATAACCCACAAGTATGCTCTGGGCTCTACTATACGTACTGAGGGGAGGGAGAGATGCCTAAACACTGTCCCAGTCATCAAGAAGCCAACGATCTAGATGGGACAATAGTGCATAGATAGAAACAAAAGATTTATATAAAACTTGCACAGGAAAAGGCAGAATGTATGATTGGTGGCAAATGAAGCATACTGTAAAGGTTCAAAGAAAAGAAACCAAGGCTGTCAGGAAAGAGTTCCTGGACGGTGGGAGCATAGAGCTAGATCTCAAAAGATCAGTAGTTTTAAAAGAGGGAGGATGAGATGGAGGGGAACAGGAAGGGCAGTTTAGTAGGAAGGCACTGTGAATGCTCAAAATACTGCTCAGTTATCAAGGTAAAAATTACTAATTTACATTGTTAATATGATGTTTAAATACATTGTGATAGGGAATTCCCTGGCTGTCCAGTGGTTAAGACTCTCCCCTTTCACTGCTGAGAGCACAGGTTTGATTCCCTGGCCAGAGAACTAAGATCCCACAAGCTGCATGGTACAGCCAAAAAAATAAAAAAATACATTGTGATTATAACAAAGTATATATAAGGAAATTGGCAAAAATAACATTTCACCAAGAATGCCTAAACATAACTTATTCAGAATATAAATCCCACAATAGGCCTCTCTTTAAAAGGATGGTAGGGATCAAAGACAATTTTGCAAACATTTCAGCCTAAGACAATGGTGGTAAAATTAAGAATTAAAGTTTAGTTTCTCTAAACCAGCAGAGATGTTAACTTGCTAACTGTTCAACAGAGAACTTATATCAATGCAAATATAAGAATATCAGAAATTATAAAAAGGACAAGTAAAAGGTCCTAAAAGCAATACAGAAGGAGATGGGATATTAAACCTAATTTGTTCATATAAATTCTCAAGTTCAAAAGAACAGCAAAAAAATCTAGTCAAATATTTTGAATTGTGGAAACCCAGCTTTGTTTTTCATGTGCCGTATCCTTAATTTTTAAGAAGCTCTGGGGAAAAAAATCCGAAGCTGATAGAGGTAGCCCAAGTTAAATGCATCTAACACATTTCGTGTTAACTTACTCTTTTCAAGCTTATAAGTTCTTGATTCTTTAAGTCTAGGTAATAAACAGCCTGTTTGAAGTTGACATCTGATGAAAGGTGTCATAGAAAGCATTAATGAGAAAAAATAGGGAAATAAAACCCAAGCAGTATTACAAATTCCTCAAATGGAATTTATAGTGTGGATTTGATGTTTTCTTCTTAAACTAGAACAAAATAGATTATAGACACAGAAACTAACTCCTGGTTATTTGTCACTGGCCTATATGTTTTCTATTATATTCTCTTGCATAGTTTCCTTCCATTGAATATCTAATATGTTCCCACTAAAATCATAGGAACCAGACTGAGACACTATTCTAGTGGCCAGGTCTTGGTTCATGGCCACCCTCAGAATCCTCCATTATTCCAAAAGAATCTCGTCCACATTCAAGGAAGAGCAGGGTTCTCCTGAGTGTCCAAACAAACACAATCAGAACCCACCTAAGTCTGAACGCTCAACATTTCTTCTTTCCTTCAGTAATGCTAGGACACAAGAACCTATACAGCCACAAGAGACAATAAGGAATTCAAGTTAGCTTCTATCCCAGGCAGTGGAACCAAGCAGTGCTACAGCCAAGCCCAGTGTTGACACCGTCCTGCCAGGACTGGAGATACTTTTGGATTCCAAAGACACCAACTCTCCCAGACCTGGGGAGATGAGTGAAATATTGGAGACTTGGAAGAAAGTGTGAAAAGCAACTAAATGCTTATCATATAAGAAAAGTAAGTGTGCTGACTCTGATCCTCTATCAGGCAGTGATCTGAAACCTATTCATTTGTCTCTTCAAAACTGATATTTTAATCTATAATAGAAAGAATGAAGTGACACCTTCTACTCTGAGGCTCTGCTCAAAATGGAAATTTGTAAAGTTACCCGTAAGTCAATACGAGAAAAGCAAGTTTTATCTATATCAAGATGGTAATTTTTTACCCATCAGGTTAGCAAAAATCAAGAAGTTTAATGACAAACTGTATTGGTGAGGGTGTGGAGAAATCGTCATGTAATACATTTCCGATAAGGGTAAAAATTGTACAAATTCTACTGAAGTCAATTTGACGATATTTATCAAAATTACAAACGTATATACTTTTTTTTTTTTTTTTTTTTTTTTTTTTTTTTTTTTTTTGTTTTTGTTTTTTTTTTTAGAGGTACGCGGGCCTCTCACTGTTGTGGCCTCTCCCGTTGCGGAGCACAGGCTCCGGACGCGCAGGCTCAGCGGCCATGGCTCACGCGCAGCCGCTCCGCGGCATGTGGGATCTTCCCGGAGCGGGGCACGAGCCCGTGTCCCCTGCATCTGCAGGCGGACTCTCAACCACTGCGCCACCAGGGAAGCCCCATACAAACGTATATACTTTTGACTCAGCAATCCCACTTCCAAAAATATATTCTATAGCCATACTTGAACATGCAAACAGTGTATATATAGAGTTATTTACTGTACCATTTTTTCAAAAGATCAGAAGCTACCTAATTGTCCATTAATCTGATTAAATTTTAGTATATCCATACATTGGAAAATAGGTGGCCCTTAAAAAGAAATCCAGAATAGCCAACATAATACTGAACAAAGTTGGGAGACTGAAACTATCCTACTCAAGACTTACTCTAAAGCTACAGTAATCAAGACAGTGTGGTATTGAAGAAAGAGTAGATAAATAGGTCAATGGAACAGAATACATAGCCCGGAAATAGACCCACATAAATGGAATCACTGATATTTTACAAACAAGCAAAGGCAATACTATGGAACAAAGACAGTTCTTTTCAAAAAAAATGGTGCTGGAACAACTGGACATCCACATGCAAAGAAACGAATCTAAACATAGTCCTTATACCCTTCACAAAAATTAACTCAAAATGAATCACAAACCTAAATTTAAAACACGAAACTATAAAACTCCTAGAAGATAACATAGGAAAAATATCTAGATGACCTTGGGCATGGTGGTGACTTTTTAGATACAACAACAAAGGGATGATCCATGAAACAAAGAATTGGTAAGCTAAACTTCATTACACCTTAAACCTTCTGCTCTGTGAAAAACAATGTCAAGAGAATGAAAAGACAAGCCACAGACTGGCACAGAATATTTGCAGAAGACACATCTGATAAAAGACTATTATTCAAAGTACACACAGAATTCTTAAAACACAAAAATCCCACCTGATTTAAAAATGGGCCAGAAACCTTAACAGACACCTCACCAAAGATACAGAGACGTCAAAGAAGCATACGAAAAGATGCTCTACGTGATAAATCATCAGGAAATGCAAATTAAAACGAGATACGATTACACACCTATTAGAATAGCCAAAATCCAGAACACTCACACCACAAAATGTCGGTGAGGGTGTAGAGCAACAGGAGTGCTCCTTCCGTGCTGGTGGGGATGTAAAATGGCACAGCCTCTTTGGAAGACAGTTTGGCAGTTTCTTACAAAACTAAACATATTCTTACCACACGATCCGGCAGTTGCACTCCTTGGTATTTACACAAAGGAGATGACAACATATGTCCACACAGAAACCTCCACATGAATGTTTATAGCAACTTGATTCATAATGGCCAAAACTTGGAAGTAATCGAGATATCCTGCAGTAGGTGAAGGCAGAACACAAGATGTTTAGGGCAGTGAAAACACAGTGTATGATATCACAATGATGGATACAGGTCATTACACATTTGTCCAAACCCACAGAATGCACAACACCAAGAGTTAACTGTAATGTAAACCATGTAATCTAGGTGATTATCATGTGTCAAAGTGGGTCATCAATTGTAACAAATGCACCATTCTGCTGGGGGTTGTTGGTAATGGGGTGTCTATGAATGGGTGGGGCAGGGAGCACATGGGAAAGTCTGCACCTTCCCTTCAATTTTGCTGTGTACCTACAACTGCTTTTTTCAAATAAAGTAAAAAGAAAAAAGAATTAAGAAGCTCTATGTGCTAATATGGAATGATATAAAAATATATTGTTACAAGAAAAAAATGCAGAATCATATGGATGGTGCATTACCATTTGATTCTTAAAAGGAAGAAAGCATCCATATGTATTTGCTTGTATATATATATCTTTTTGAAAAAATACATAAGAAACTAATAACACTATTGGTCTATTAAAGAACTGGATGGCTGAAGAACAGAGGTGAGAGAATTTTCACTAAATGCCCTTTTAGCTTTAAAAAAAACTTACACATGAGAATGTATGATCTATTCAGTTATTTTCTAGCAAAAGTTACAGAGTAATAAGAAGAATTTTGTGAGGAAAGAATGTTTTATTTACTTCACCAAATTTGAGATGAGAAATTTTCAAGAAAGTGCTGAGAGCTGACGCTGACTTGAGTTTTTGCTTTTGATTGAAACTGGACACTAAATAGATTTCACATTTCTCTTTTGACAAGTAAAAAAGAAGTTGGTACACAGTTTGTGTTCACTCTCTTCCAAGACTGTATTTTAATGATTTACCCAGTAAACAGAAAACTACTTCCAATTCACAACCTATTTCAAACAAGAAAAGCTGTGGCTCACAATAAAACATTTGTACACAAGTTTTTTTTTCCTTGTTCAATTTGAGAAGAAAAGATTCCTCCGACATTCACATTCAGACACTGCTCAGCAAAATAAAATCATCACATTATAGGGATTTCTCTATGGGTAAAAAAAATGGGGTGGGGTGTGGAGGGCTTTCTGGGCTTCACTCCATAAACACACTGCCAGCATAAGACCGGTTTAGTGACTCAGGAGTGGGACAGGTCTGATTCCCATTGGCCCACTGAGTCTGGGGGCAGCCAATACCTGATGCTCTATGAGAGGGAAGAAAACCATGAAAATTCAAAACAGACCTCCCCAAGCCCTGTTATTGAAATCCAGTGTTAAAAAAACATTTAAAAATGACTAAAAAAAAAAAAATTACTAAACGTGAAATTTGAGACTTAAGATAGTGAAAAAGAGAATTTCTCTTCTTTGAAATCACTTCCCAGTTTCCTACTTCTACCACTTAGGACCCAGGAGGTGGTTACTTATTTCTTTATTATTGAAACCCAAGTATTGTTTTTCTTACTTTAATTTTACTTATTAAGTTTCAAAATCTAAAGGCATAATAAAGGTATACAATGAAGAGTTTACCTCTGGTATCTGTCTCGCAACTAACATTAGTTTCTAGTGTACCCTTCAAGAAATATTCTATATGCATGGAAGAAAAGCCTCCCTTCTTTTCTCAACCCTCCCTTTCTGTTTTACACAAATGGTTGTATGGAACCAACAGTCTTTACATTGAAATAAAAATCAAAGGATCTTTTCATAATACTAACTCCTTTTTCTATAAAGAAATCTTTTTTTAAAAAAATTTCTTTTCAATCCCATATCACTCAAAGTCAAGAAACAGTTGCTTGGCAAAAAGAAATAGGAGGTCTAGAGAACTAAATAACATACAATTACACAGCAAATCAACTCACTTAACTTCTGGTCCAGGATTCTGACCCCTGAAAAAAAACAGGTCTTCAAAGTTCCCACCCGAGGTTCCGCTAGCACTCCACGAGAGCTGTTCCAAGATCCAGAGGCTCCTTCAGTTAAATTGAAGAGGGAGAGAAGAGGAAGTGGGAAGCTGAATTCAAATGTTTGGTTCTGGCGGACTAGCAACAAGGAAGTGAAGGCAGATCTAAGAGAAACCATGATTGCCTTAGATCAGTTAATCAGTAACTCACATGCGATAGCACCAAACTCGATCTTTCTGCCTTCCAGTGGCAATTTAAAGCTAAGGCATGGGCACCTGAATGGTTGGACAGGTTCTTAAGTCCCTTGCTAAATTCAGAAGACCGAGCCACAGAGAAAAGAGGCTGCTAGTAGGATAAGACACAGAAAAACTCATGAAGAAGGAAACTCAGAGCACTCCAGGGCCCTATGCGTTGCCTCAAGCGAGGCTGGCATCCAGTCTTCTGAAACCCTCCACCTTTTCTTCTCCCCTGCAGTCAGACATAGGGAGAAAAGAAGGCCCAGGATAGAGGTGTGCTTTTAAGGTGTGGTGTACTAATAAGGTCAGTAGACCAGGTGTCTGCTGGCAATGTCAAGGTTCAAGTCCCATTTCAGCTCTGTGAGTGTGGACATTCCTGAGCCTCAGTTTATTCATGGGTAAACCCACTCAAAAATACTGCAAATCTGAAACCAGCTTCATACAGTCTCAACACCACAGCCAGCGTGGTTTTAGAAGCACCAAAACTCCAGATTCTAGCCTAAATTTAGAAATTTTCAGCAACTGTGCAAGTTGATTCAGGTCTCCAATTTGAAAAGCATTACAGAAAGACACCATCTGAATCTATCCAGCAGTAAAGTTTATGCAAGATAAAAATCAACATCTAAGTCTTGGGATGCCAGAAAATACACATTAAAATCATGAGGGGTCCTCTTAGACCCAGCACAATTTGACAACACAACCTCAAAGTGATAAGTGGGCCACTTTGATGTGAAAACGCATCTGCAGAAGAGAATCTAAACACCACTCACTTCTAAACAAATAGCCAACAGTTTATAAACAAAGTCTTGAATGTGTTTCTGGAACCAGGCCTGAATTTATAACCTCCTAAACTCCATAGAGGGAATGCAGCTTCTCCACTCACCAAAAAGCTGAACAGAAAAACCTCTAAATGTCTATTTTGATTGGCATGGTGAGTTTGAAATGAAAACTCAGTATTTTTCATAAATTAAGCCTTGCCTTTCTGAGTGGCAACATGATGTAATAGAGCACGTAGGCAGACAGACCTGGGTTCACATTCCAAGACTATTCCATACTCACTTAGATCTTGGGCAAGAAACAAATCTCCAGGTCTCACTAGTAACATGGGATAATAATTCCTGCGTCTTTTTATGAATTTTAAAGTGACCTAAAATAAATGCCCAGGCACATGGTTGGAATAAATCAATGTTTATTTCCTCCTTTACTTCCAGAGTTCCTTGTTTAAGATATTTACTGGACAATAACGAGAAAAGCTGCTCTACCATGTATTAAATCCTAATCATGGCAGAATTCCTCAGGCCAAAATACATACTGAAAAATATCTCTTTTGCGTTTATGCATGTGAACCATATACATTCTCATGATATACACGTGGTTATAACCAAATATCAGAAGGTGCCCACTGTCAATTCCACTCGGTGAAATTAGATTAAGTCATAAAACATGGCTGGTGTTTGAACATTTTATAACTACAACTATAGCAAGTTCATACGGTTACAAATACCCAAAGTCTAGAGCAAGGATTTCATATCTGTCCTCCCTAGATTTCCTAGAAACAGCAGGATCATTAGAAATCAGAACATTTTCACCTGGGTTCTTTCATTTATTAGCTGTGTGACTTTAAGAAAATCCTGTGGCAGCCTTAGGCCCTGGTGTCCTGATTCACATAATAGTAGACGTATTTTTCTGCTCTGTAATTTCATGATGATCATGAGGTACAAGCATTTAGTTTAGTGCATCTAAAATGCAGACTTGATGAGAATGTTTTTTAACTTTGCTATAAAAGTTTTCTTAGTTGTCCCTGTGTTCATCCTGTCCTCTTTTACTTTGAAGCATGGAAGACAGAGACACTGAGGATAATAACACAAAGCTGTGTAAACTTCTTCATGGGCTTCTTAAAATGCACTTCTAATTCGGCACACCCTACCACAGCAGTCCTGGATTTCTCCTTAAACAAAAATCGTCACGGGTGTCAAAGAGATGTGAGTGAGTGTCCACTGAACTGTGTCTAAATGATTTTCCTCGTGAGCAAAGCTGGCCTGGAATAAGCCCCTACCAGTGAGGAAAGAGAACATGCTTCCCAGGCCGAGGAGGCATTGTTCAAAGTAATGAGTTCTGCACCACTTGGGCCACAATTCACAGCTGAGTCTGATTTTCCAAGACAGAGAGCAATAACCAAATGGGGATGATCTTCAGCAAGCTTCTCTGAGCTGATAATAAAAGACTCATGAGGTGGTGAAGGAAAGGAGGCTACAGTCTCCCTAATCTTCTGTGTCCTAGGAGTGACAATAGGAAATGTTGGTCAACCTTGGTCAATATTATGCCAGAGGTTTGTCACTGCTGTAATGGATTTCAATAGAGTCTGAACTCGTGAAGAATGCCTAGAAATTATTCCAGTTCAAAAGTTAAAACGTTCAAATGCCCTACTGTATTCCTTTTATCCGTCTACCATAATTTTGTATCCTTTTTTTTTTTCTACTCAGAGAAATGATAGTCATGATCCTTCAAGCATGCAGACCAACACTATTCTTAGAAGGGAGCTGCAGGAGGTTTATTATGTCGTGAAACACGGAGCCAGAACAAAGGACTACTGAATCACTCACCTTATCTTCATCTAAGTAACCTGAGAATTACAGGATTCCTCTGTTGCTCCCAAACTCAGAGCTGCACTTGCCAAGAAAGAAGGTTTTAGGGCCGAGACTACATTACAAAAATGTAAAAAGATAGGTGCACACGATGCTTACCATATATATAAGATTCTTATTTAAAATGCTCAAAAACAATGTTCAGGGTTTTTTTTTAAGCAGAATTTAAGCATTTGTTTCTGAATCTAGACATCTGATTACTTGGCACTTAATTAAGTGCTCCCCCCTTAAGAATACCAGATAGTATCTGTACCCTGAAAACCTGAAACAGGATTAGAATTATTGCAGAAGTCACGAGTCTCAGTTCATTGAGGACAGAAATCTAGGTTTATTTGTCTATATCATATATAACTAGCTTTCAATAAATATCTGTTGACTAAATTAAGTAGAAAGCATGTAACAGTTTTCCTAGTATATTACATCAAAGCACCCTAACATAAAGCACCTTTATCATATTCTATTTCTATAATTCTATCCTTATATTTAGAAGACTGATTCTAAAAATAAGTTTAACTGATGTTGATGTGGGAAAATGTTATCAAACAGAAGCAATGACTGTAACAGCTTTTATGAAGAATCTGGTGCAGCGATAAATCCTGGCTCTGCCCATCAACCTTCCCTCCCTTTGTCTCATCCCATCGCCACCCCCCAGCCTTCCCCCAATCTCATTATCCCATGATCTGCTAAACTGCAGTTTATACCTCCTGGAACCAGCAGACACACATGTCACTGAGAATTAGGGAACTGGAGGCAGTTACGAGCCACCAAATAGGGTCACAAAGTATCTGAACCTGGAAATTAAGAGGTTTTCTATTTTTTTAATTATGAAAAAAAAAAAGAAAAATTTAATTGGACATTTTTAAACATTTGAGCTAGATGGACTGCATAATGTCTTGGCATTTATAATGACTGCGATGGGAGAGAGAATTTTAACAGCACGTTATTTGCTAATCATCTGAAAAATATTACCGTTGACTTCATTTGCTGATGGTGGAAGGATATTGCCTGAAAACTTCTACCACTAATAAACATTTGCTATTCTTGAAGGCAGATTATTTAAAAATAGGATACTGCAAGACAGTACTCATGTGTTACTTCATCTAAGGTAGTTTTATGCCACACTTTATCCCAGGAAGAGTAACTTCATTTTAAAACTTTTATTAGCAGTTAATTCTAACCAATGTTTAGTTAACAACAACTAGGTATACCAAACACGCTGCCAAATATTGATGCAACCTAAGAACAGTGAGCCACAGGAAGCTACAGCTCATTCTACATGCCCCTTAAGATGTGTACCCTTGCCAAATGCTAACCTGTGTGTAAACAAATGAAACTTTTAAAAGGGGATGGAGCTGTCAAAACTTACAATTTTAAGGAAAATGACTCTCAATCTCTTAACAGAAAGCTTGAGGAATCTGACTGGTTCGTATTAAGGCTTCTTGAACATTCCCTGAAGATTAAACCCAGAAGTGACCAAAACGCCGGAGCAACTGGAAAAACAATCACTTCTTCTGGGAAAGCCCTTGTTTCTTTTCTTTGGCATTTTACTTTGGTCCATTTTGGAACGCATCTCGTTCTCGTCAACAAGCCAAAAGGAAGACACAGGTGCTGCCAGTTTGTACGCGCCCGGCTCTCCACCTGCGGAAAGCCGGCACAGGTCTGTCCCCTTAATGCTCAAGAGCAAACACCTGACCAATTTTTTTTTTAAACTGCTTAACCAGTAAGTAAAAATATTTTATTGGTCTCCACTTTCATGGGCTAGATTGGGGGGGGGGCGGAATCTCAAATACTGCCCTAATAAGCAATTCCTCACCTCTTCAGTCTAACATCAAAGTGGTATTGCCGTGGGAGGTGGGAGTCCTCTTTTAAATTTTAACTGGTTATTGTTTGAATGCTGAACTCCTACCGTCAAAATGAGATCATAAACTTATTCCGAGTTACAAACAACAAAGAATAAGTCTGAGGGAGCGCGAAAGAGGGCGCCGCAGACGCCCAACAGGGAACAGGGCTTGGGGGCACGCGGGCTGGCGTCTCGGACTCGCGGCGCGGTCGCCATGGGAACCCCGCGCAGGCGCAGAGCGCGCTGCTGTGTGGCCCGGACTTGCCTCTACCGCTCAGCGCTGCGCCGCTCCGGTGCCCCTGGTTTATTCCAGGAAGGGGCAATGGAGTAAATCCTCCTCGCGCTGAGAGCACCAGGTCTTCTCCGAAAACGCCCTGAGTGGGGTCACCGGGCGCAGGAAGAACCGTGAGACTCCAAGTGTAATGGACACCGCACTCCCCTTGCTGGGAAAAGCGGACCTGCTCTCTTTGCGGCGTCTCGCGGTCAGAGACAGGTCCCGGGGGTCCCGCGTAGGGGTGAAGCATCCTGCAACGAGCGATGCTTTACCGTCCACGGGGCGTAAACCCCACTCACCACAAGAGACCCGAGAATAAAATTCTGGCGTGGGCGCACACACCCATTCTGCCGAATTACGGAACCCCAAGACCAGCCGAGGTCCAGTTCTCCGCACAGGGTTTGGGGGATCCCCACTCACACCGTCCTAAAGAGCGTGTCCCGGCTGGAACTGCCACGAGAGGAACTCGAGCCACCTGCTCACTTGCACACGGGGACTGCTGTAACAGTCCTCTTTTTCTTTCTTGTCCCCCACCCCCATTCCCCCCCAAAGCACTGACCTACTCAACTTCTGGCTGTTCGGGAGATGAAGGACTTCTCGGAGTCGCCGGCAGAGCAGCAGCCTCCAAAGTGCTGGCGTGATGAGTTACTGGCCCCTGTGACTCCAACTTCAAAACCCTGTCGAGGAGCAGAAGAGCCCCCAAGAAGGGCCCTTCTCCACACCGGCCTGCAGAACCCCCGAGACGGGCTGGGCAGAGTGGGGCGCCGCTGCCACAACCTGCTTTCTCATTCAAATGCTCACGCTCACTCCGGCGCCCCCACCCTCCCAGCCCCGCAGCTCCCGCGGAAATCAGGAACTGGAGCTCGGGAGAGCGGACTGGAGCTCCCGCCGCCACCACTGGGCCCAGCCGGCTGGGTGGAGGGGGCCGAGCGCTGGACCTGGACCCCTGCCTGGGCCTACACCTCCTTGCGGGTCTCGCCGGCAGGCAAGGGCCAGAAGCACTGGGAATGAAGTCTTTTTCTTCTTCTTCTTCCTCAAGTGTCAAAGGTTCCCAAACCCAGAACAACCCCCTTGATACTCATTTTAGGGCTGTGCTGCGGAGAGCGGTGGTGGGAAAGTACAGGAGTTTGGCGAAATGAAGTTGGAGAGGAAGGGCGCAGGGACTGTGTGCAGGTTGTACCAAAGTAAAAAGTGTCAGAAGCACATCTTAAATTCCGAACTGCCCATTTTCTCTCCCCTCGCGTTTTGTACCATTCTAAGAAAAATAGCATCTATTATGCTACTATATAACCAACGAGATCTCTTGTGAGTCAAGTCCAGCTAAGACTGAGGGAGAGAGAGGGTAGTTAACACTGCTTTTATTCCCTCCCGCCCCCACCCCTCTGGCCCCATCTCTTCTTCCAGATGCTTCTCCTAAGCGCTAACAGGCCAATTATTCAATCAGATCAAATTGATGGCAGGTGGACTCAAGCAGTGAATAAGAGCACGGCCCTGGCGGACGAAAGCTTGCACACAGTAGGCACTCAAATGGTGCTGAAACGATGAAGTCTAGTGAGCATCCTGACGTGGTGAGTGACCAGGTGGCTGCAGCTGTTGGAACGCTGACCACCGCTGGCCCAGGCAGCAGCAGTGTGATCCGGCTTCGGGATTCCAGGATTTGCATTTATCAGCCTTCATTCAACCTGCCCTATTGTTAGTTCAAAGCCTGGCTGGGAGGGACTGGGAGACGCTGCTCCTCACTCACCTTCAGTTTAAAATTCTCCACCAATAAGAAGGTCCTAGAAAAGCTGGCAGCTTGGGGTTGGCAGGGATTTTCTGGGCTTAGTGACAACATAAACTAAAGTCATTTTCTTTTTCAAGCGTGAATTTGCTCAGGAAGTTACAAATGAGTGCCGGAGCTCGGAGAGCTTGACTGCCCGTCAGCTTTGACGGACAGTTAGTGTGAGGGGTGGTAGCACCGTGACCTCTCAGCGCAAGATCTAAGGTTTCACCTTTTCATCCCACTTAGCCGATACCATAGAAACAACCCATTTGTATTATTCAATTCAACAGAGGCAATTACAATGTCACAGCAAAGCACCATGGGCAAGAAGAAACTTTATCCCGAAAGCAATCCTGGACTTTCAGAAAAAAGGAAAAAGCCACCAGAATAGTCACTTGGATTTCTTCCTGCCAGGGTACCAGGAAGAAATGAGTCTGCCAGGAAAAGATGTATAAGGTCCTTTGGCTCCACAGAAAGAAACCTTCCCAAATTTTCTTGCCCAGCTGCAAATTCCCATTTTATAAGAAATTAAACAGATATCCCTTCTACCCCTAGATTGCTTTTTGGAGATTTGTTTGACTGGTAATCTCCATGGTGAGTAGGAAGTCCCCCCACCCCCGCCAAAAAATAAAAAAGAGAGAAAGATACCAAGACACCCCCTCACACAACCACGGAAGTTATCCACCCCCAACCTCCTGTGTTTGTCTTTCTCATATCAAAAACTGTAGATGCAAATGGTGAAATAAACTCATACAAAGTTCATAACAAGAGCACTTGTTTGCTGTGTATTCTTTATTTTGATAGTTTTAATCGATTTCCATAATTTTGAGAACTTAAATTTTTTTTTAATTATGCAATATTTCAAACCTACCAAAAACAAGGCAAACATGCATATCATACTCTCCCTCCCCCACCCCTTCTTTTTTAAATAAAGTGTTACAGATACAGGTAAAACCCCATCTCCTTGGCCCTTCTCCCTCCCTTTCTCCTCAAAGGCAACCATTCTGAAGTTGGTGTGAATCATACTTCATCATGGTCCTAACATATATTTCCATAAATCTTTTAATGTAGCTTTTCCCTCTGAGTCCTTTTTTCACCATTAATCAGAGAAAAATTACTAACTAAAACCAAGAAAATGTTGTTGTTTCATTGCTAAGTTTTTAGAAGCAGGACAGACCCGTTTTTCCCTGCTTGTGACAATCAGAGGGAACAATAACAAAGGGATTAGACACTGGGTAGGACAGTGGGTAGTAAACAGCCTCTCTAGGTTACACAAACCCTTCCATGGTTACTGAACAGTCAATAGGAAAACAAAACAAATAATACCCCCTTCTGCATTCACTGGTTACAAGGGAATTGGAGAAAATGGGACCTAGGTTAACACTTCTTTAGGCAGGTAAAACAAAAGTCCTATATGGTAATAAAGTACTTTTTTGACTGGTCTCTTGGTCACGTAAGCTATAATCTTTTAGTAAGGATTTCCAAGTGTAAGGAACTCCTGCTGCTAGCTCAATTCAAGGTTGAAATCAGCCCTGCTGACAAATCTGGGGTTTAATTCTCTCAGCTTCCCCATACACAGGGACCTTCATCCATGCAGTGAGTTACAGAAAGCCCTTTATAGCACTCCTTTGACTTAACCTCCTCCCAGCAGTAAAAGGGCTATGAAAGCACCAATTTTTCTTAAATGCCATTGACTGGTGAAAGACATCCTTCCCAACCCCCCTCTCCTCTTGCTTCCAGAGCGATGACTCTCATTAATTATACTGGCACAGCACTGCCTGGCCTCCCTTCTAAATAGCTGCCAGATTCCTACATATCACCTCTGCCTTGATACAGAATGTGCACTGACACCAAGATCACAGAAAATCCTGTAAAAGGTGCCTGATACACGGCAGATGATTGATGTGCCTCGTGGTGGGCCCGCTGTGCTGCATGTAGTAAGGAGTTCTTAGAAAACTGCACTAGAAATCTGTGTTGGAAATAGCTTTTTCTAGCTGTACAAAAATCATGCTTTCAGTTGCAAAAATAGCTATATTTGAGACACTCAAATTTAGCCAGCAGTAATATGCGTGAAACGAGAGTGAAGGAGGTGAATGTTATCCCTGTTTTAATCAATGCACCAAGAAATCAAGAGAATGACCAAAGAGCTTAACAACTGTCAAGGAGGAGTTACTGCTCTTTCAACACATATGTCTTAAGCACTTGCCATGTACCAGGCACTGCTTAAGTCTTAGCTGGAATATAGATAGTACTCCTGAAATACAGAGCAGTAGCTGTCCTTGTGGCTTATTTAGATAAAAATCCCAAATCAAACTAGCTTGAGGGAAAAAGGCAACGTGCTGACTCCTACCTTAAGACAAGAGAAAGGATAAGGGCTTCAGTAATGACTGGATCCAGGCATTCAGAGTCATCATCACACTCATTCTCACTTTTGCTCCTACTCTTTCTCTCTCTGCCTTTTTTCAGTATTTTGATCGTATTTTCTCTTACTACACACTAGCGTCCTCTACAGGCTGGTGGGGATGGAGCATGACCAGGGACAGCTCCAGACTTCAATGGTCTCAGCTAATGATCACAGGGGAAGAGAGGCCTTCTTGCTTTTACCATCTGTAAATAAGATTGAAAGGGGGGCTTCCCTGGTGGCGTAATGGTTAAGAATCCACCTGCCAACGCAGGAGACATGGGTTTGAGCCCTGGTCCGGGAAGATCCCACATGACGCCGAGCAACTAAGCCCGTGCACCACAACTACCGAGCCTGTGTGCCACAACTACTGAGCCCGTGTGCCACAACTACTGAGCCCGTGTGCCACGACTACTGAAGCCTGCCTGCCTAGAGCCCGTGCTCCCAACAAAAGAATCCACTGCAATGAGAAGCCCGAGCACTGCAACAAAGAGTAGCCCCTGCTCACAACTAGAGAAAAGCCTGCATGCTGCATCGAAGACCCAATGCAGCCAAAAATAAATAGATAAATAAATTTATAAAAGAAAAAAGATTGAAAGGGATTCTAATTGACCTGGTTCAAGTCATGTGTCCATCCCTAGGTCAATTAATGTGGTCAGCAACAAATAGAGTATATATGTGACCAGTTCCTGATTATATACCCACCCCTATAGGCAGGAAGGTGGGATACTATGAGTAGCAGCCCCACCAGAACTTGGTGGAGTCAGGGAGGATTTGCTCACCATAGTAAGGGGGTTGCTCTTCCCAAATGAGGATAGGAAGGGAATCTGGCAGATAAAAAAAGCAGGTGTTCCCTGCAGTGCCCTCTCCTGAATGTGCCACTAAAGAAAGACAGGAACACCATTTGTACAGATTCATATGTGTATGACAGAGAGAAAAATGAGAAGAGAAACTTCCTGAGTCCATCAGGAAGGATGGGGGGTAGGGGAGTAGACCAGTGTAAGTGCCACCAATCTTTCCCTCCCCCGTTGGAGAGTCATGTGTCCACACACGTGGCCAACCGTCATGCTGAGATGGAAATGGAGAGAAAGGAACATAAGCAAAATGGATGATCTTGGGAAGAGTTGCTTGGGTTTATGATTTTTACTTTTTATCATGGAAATTTTCACACATACACAAAAGTAGAATAGTATAATGAAGCTCTATGTATTACTCAGTTTCAACAATTATAAATACTTTGCCAATCTTTTATCTATTCAGGAATGTGGGAAATCCACTGGAATACTTAAATTCATAATGGAAGAAATGCGTGCCTCCAAAATAACTAAACTGAATAAGACCAGTACATGTGAAGCTTCTTAGCACAGTGTCTGGTACAAAATGAGCTCTCAAAAATGTCAGTTATCTTTACTGCTATTATTGGCAACCTGTTTCAAGCTTTTAAATGCTAACAAAGTCTATACATTGAAATGTACTTGGCCTACAAAAAAAAAAAAATTTTAAGGCTAAACTCTTTACCAATAGACAATAAATAACATTTTTAAATGATCCATTTTTAAATAGGCTATTCATATGCTTTTTTCTAAAGTCTTTATAATTGTTTCCCCTTTTATATGGAAATGTCAAAAATATTACAAGCAAATGCAATTTTCACCTTACAAATAAGGAGAAAATAAATATAGGTTAAATTGTTTGTCGAGATCAGGAATGAGTTTGGAATAGATATCCAAATTCTAAACTCTAGGTTCCCCACTTTAATACCTTGGGAAAGAAATTCATCCTGTGAATGCTGGATGAAGGTAAAATAGCAGAGTTGTGGCTGCCTAAGTTCTTCAATTCAACTAAGATTTTCTTATACACCAGTTATACATCTCAAGAGAGTTTCAGTTCCCAGCATAGAATGAATACTTTAAAAGGCAGAAAGTATGCTAATTAAAGTGAACTTTTCCCATTTTCTATTTTGTCCCAACTCATTTCGTTGTTTTTTCCCAACTTATTTCGTTGTTTTTTTCTCTTGGGGGTTGGGTGAGGGAATGAAGTATTTTATAGGAAACAATAGTGTCAGAGAAGGACAGAGCCCCTTTTCCTTCCTCCTGAAAGCTTCACAACTCAGCTCTGTGTGTTTTGTTTCCAAGAAGACCTCCCACAGAGCCAATATCTACAACTTTCAAGATGGCCAGAGCCTGAGGGTCAGGACAGGCATATAACTGAAGTTTCCTACAGCTTCCTACAGCACAGGAAATAATATTAAAACTTTGAGATTACATGTTTCCATTACGGAATATACTGGGTTTCTCCCTCCTGTACCATACCATTAGAAATTCCTGCATAATCCCATAATATAATCAAAAGAAAAATGAATCTTCTTAAACTAATTGCAGTCCAGTCATCTAATACAGCAATCATTTTTATAGACATTGAACAAAAGTTTAGACAAATGAGCAAGCTGTATTGCAGAGAGAAAATGTAGAAAGAAACTGGTAAGACAATATAAATTCTAAAACTTTGAAAGCTGGGGGCTGGACGAGGCAATTTACACCATGAGGAACATTCTATTTGGAACCCTAATGAGGCACGCACTCTCTATTACTAACACTTGTTTATTTAAACCAGACAACAAGTGGTTAGGTTTTCCCATACAAACACAGTGAAAGGGAAAACTGCATTTTAAAAACCATATGTTAGTTTTTGTTTTATTTGCATATTTAAACTAAATATATACTTAGGGGGCTTGATTTGTCCAAAATAAATATCATGTTCAAATTTGACAAGTTTAAAAAATGTTATTTCAGACTATTTAAGGCAAATTAATCTTCTTAGTGTAGGATCATGAGATGTATAGGGGAAAATTAGACTGGGAAAATAGGTTTTGGTCAAAATGAGAAGGCAATGCTGTAATGGTCCACTTCATTCCTTATTTGATTCCTTTATTTAACAAATATTTATAGAGTTCCCCAGTGAGCAAGAAACTGAGCTAAATGCTGTGGAGGGAGCGGAAATGATCCAAAATTTATAAGGTATCGTTTGAGTAACAGGACCCACTATACCTTGGATGTGAAAGAAGACAGGCAGATCTGCACATAATGTGTTAAGGGCTAAAATAGATATGTGTAGTGTTGTTGAAGAACAGAAGAGGGCGCTAATTACTCAATTTCATTGATGGTTAAAGTCTCTACAAGATGTGTTTTGATAACCAAAACAAACGACCCCAGTGAACTCAATTTTTGTAAAACCTCATTTCTGTCTGAATTAGCTGTGGTCCTAACTTTAGTTACATAAATCTGTTGATTAGGCTTCTTCAAAAGAGTGTGTGGAGAATGAGAGCTTCTGTCGTGATTTTCAGTAACCCAAATATTTTTGCATCCCAAGCCAGTACACACATTCAAATATATTTGTAACAAAAAAATGTAACAAACCAACACTTATCTTTGCTATGTGCAATGCACTCTTATATATTATCTTCTGTTCTTTTATCTTTTTCAATTGCTAGTGGCAACCCAATAAATTGATTCCCCATCTCACTAATTATAGTTCATGGCCTACAGCTGAAAAACACGGTTCCAACATGTCCTTTAAAAGTGAAAAGGAGGCAAAGCAGTAGTGTTCAGTACACTGATAGATATCAAAGCCATACAGAATTAAATCTCTGGGAGAAAAAAAAAAAGGCATGTGATTGCTCAACCCTTTGGCCATGAACCCACATCAACAGAAAGGGGCTTCTAAAGTTGTCCAGCCTTCAAAGGGTGGGTCCTCCCCAATGCCTACTTGTGAAGAGGCTATGGAAGATAAGGGCAATCTTCCGGATAGCAGAACTAGGCACCCAGAATGACTGAGAAATTCACACACTGCCAAGACTGGGAGTCATCTTTATCACTGTCCAGCAGGGTGAGACATATGCTATAAACTACTGACATTCTATTTTCCCTCCACGTTGTAGATTGGATGCACTGACATTTGACCTTAGGCTTCCAGATCATGAGGAACTACCTTGGGACCTAAGCAAAAGGAATTCGTACCACTCAGAGATTCCAAACTAGGGTATGGACTTACTTCCTAAATGAACTCACCTTCTTTCCTGAGGAATACTGAACCCTAGAATCATCAGTATCTTAATCAAATTCTTTTCATCACAGTTTGCAAAACTTCAAAATATCTAGCTAATTAATGGCATTATTGATACACTGTTTTCCAACTCTGATACCATTTTTTTCCATTCTAATATTTGTTTGATATTTTGACATAATTTGAATAGAAGTGAAATGAGTGAGCTCAACAACCATCTTGAAATAGAAATAGTTCATTTTTAAGCTTTTTTTTACTATTTTAGTTTTAAATTTCTGTTAACATTTTAATTTTTAATCCTGGGTTTCTTTATTTTCTTCACTCTTTTCATAAATTTGCATTACTTTCTTCCTGCGATTTGCCTTCAATGAAATCGCTACTTTGGTAAAAGCATTAGAAAAGTTCCAAACCAATGGTGGGGTTTGGGACATGCTACCCCCAAATACGGCACTTTAGTATACTGAATATTTTAAGCTGAAGGAGTTTGAGAAAACAGCAGAAGGAGGAAGTTCACTCTGACCTCCTCCTTCCCTCGCCCTTCTTCCCTGAAACAGGCCATAAAATCCTCACATGGGAAATGCTGGAGGAAAGGAGCATCCTTATCTCCAAAGACAAAGGGATACCGAGAGGAATCCTAACAAACAGGGCTTGCTAAATTTCCCCCAGTTTACAATTACCTCAGACTCCTTTCCCTAGCATATTCCTCCATGACTGTGTTCTCCTCATCAAGCCTACCATAAAGTACTCAGGTCTAACTATTTCTTTGGGTCTTTATTTCCTTATGAAGGCTCTTGTGTCATATAAAACTTGTATTAAATAAATATGTGTGATTTTCTCCTGTTAATCTTTGTCATTTTAATTTTCAAACCCAGCCAGGGACCCTCAGAAGGTCAAGGAAAACTTTTCCCTCCTCACACCACAAAAAAGAGCCAGAAAATCATCTCCACCCCAGCTACCCAGCAGCAGTTGCTTCTCCTTAGTATGTCTGCCATCTCTTTTAATGGTGACTTAAGCAATAATGACTCTGTCGGTGCCTTGAACTTCTGAAATGCTGCTGTTTCTTGGCTTTTAGAAATATGCTGTCTCTTTATGAAAAGTCACTGTCTTCAAACCAATGCCATATGCAACCACTGAATTTTAGGACAGATGGTCAACAACATGCCCCTTGACAGTACATGGAATTACATTTCTCCAGGGAGAGACTCATATCTCAAAGATGTAAACTTCACCTTGGTGAGGAATCAAATGGTGCTGGAGACCCTTCCACACTGTTAGAGGGAATGTAAATTGGTACAGCCACTATGGAGAACAGTATGGAGGCTCCTAAAAAGCTAAAAATAGAACTACCATATGATACTGCAATCCCACTCCATGGCATATACCCAGACAAAACTATGACAATTCAAAAAGATACATGCACCCCAATGTTCACTGCAGCACTATTTACAAAAGCCAAGACATGGAAACAACCTAAATGTCCATCAACAGATGAATGGATAAATAAGATGTGGTACATATATATACAATGGAATACTACTCAGCCATAAAAAAGAATGAAATAATGCCACATGCAGCAACATGGGTGGACCTAGAGATTATCACACTAAATGAAGTAAGTCAGAGAAAGACAAATATCATATGGTATCACTTATATGTAGAATCTGAAGAAGAAGAAAAAAAATATACAAATGATGCTAGAGAAATCCAGAAGAGGAAACAGCTCTTGGCACACCACTGCCTGCCTGCTTCAGACGCAGTTCACTCTCCTAAAGCAGGTTTTGCAAGTGTACCAGCTTGGTATGAGGTACTGACTGGGATCTTTACCATGCTCGGAGTTACCAGATATGACAGACAGCAAAACTGTTGGGATCAGTGGCCCTAATTTTTCTTTGACTCCAGTTTTTAAAAGATGGCATTTCAGGCAGCAGATTCCCCAGGCTTTCCCAGGGGTGGGAAAGGTCAAGCCAATTTAGAAGATTCCATGACCAGGAGATATAAGAGGTCTTGGAGTAAGGAGGAGTTGGGCAGTTAGTTTGTTAGGCAGCAACCATCCCTGCCCTCTCCTATTTACATAGGGGAGAAAGACTTGACATTAGCACTGCACTCTCCTTTCTACAAGACTGAAGGTGCCAAGTGTCCTGTTTCCACTAAGTTTGGAAATAGTGATTATCTCTTTCCTGACATTTACTAAGCCACTGGACCTCATTTTCCTAAGGAGAAAGAAGCATGATAAAAAGAGGGAAGCAAAAGAGGAAATGCCTGGTGGTCAGTTTGTGACTACAGGAGTTTCCTATAAGTTGGGCTGACATCATAGAAAGTGGCAGGAACGATCAGGCTTGCTAGTACACTCCCCAACATACACAGTGAGTGGAGTAACTAAGCCCCGTCACCTACCACAAGCAAACTCAAGTGTCCTTCCCATCCCAGATGGTGAGAATCCAGCAGTCAAGGGCTGTGGACTAGACTGCCTTGGGAGTCAAGCAGGTGGGGAAAGAAGAGTTAAGAATCTCCCAAGCCTGAGGAGTATGATAGCGAGCCTATGGAGCCCTCACTGAACAGTAATTGTCCCATGTGCTAGAGAAGAGCCAGTATTTGTCCATCTGTCTCATGGATGGAACTAACAGAAACACCAACACAACAAACAAAAAGCAACATGTAAGGAGCCCTTAGTTGTCTGTTTTCTTCCTTTGGATGTTGCTGGAATATGCTTTTAGCTGCCAGTAATGACAGTGCTGAATGATATACGTATGGACATAGTTTTCACTCTTCTCCCAAGTTTTGTTCACCATTAATTATGATAAAGCTGGTATTGCTGTCAACATGGCATATATAAGAAGTATGATTGAAAAATGAAAAACAAATAAAACCCCAAAAAGGAAATGTGGCTCTAAGACAAAATAGATTTGAAAGGGCCATAAAAATTCAACCTTTTAGAAATACAATAAGAACTAAACTCATTTGATAGAAATATATTTAAAAAGTAAAGGGTTCTAAATACCCAAGATACCAAAAGGAAAAAAGGTCAAGGAGAAAACGGTGGTCATAGACCCTGTTGCTTTGAAGATAAGAGACTAAGAAGTAGTAAATCCTCTATTTGAAAAAGGTAAAGAACCTGGGCTTTAGTCAAAAATTCAGCCTAAAAGGACTTTTCCACTTTTTTCAGATGGCCCTGTTATAACCAGCTCCAGTGACAAAGATCTAGCCTCTCTGCAATTATCTAGTTCACCTTGCCCTTGGACCATCAAACAAACTGGTCTAATCAGGGTTCCCTACTATATCTTCAAGGGAAAGATTAGACCAGGTCACCTAGTCCCCAGAAAGACCTGTACCAGCCCCACATTCACACAGCTTAACTGGAAAGACAAAAATGCACTGGCTGAGCTGGTAGAGGCCATCAGTGATAACTGTGATGAGATCTGACATCATTCGGAGGCAAGCTGAGAAAAAAAAAAAAGGCTCAAGAGCTTGCCACAAAACTAGTTTAACATCCTTAAATAAAGATCTTGTTAAAATCTCTAAATAAAAATAAAACATTCTCTTAAAACAAAACAAAAAGCTATTGAGGCACTAGACCCAGGGAATAAAAACTACCACATAACTTCCTATCCTACCCCAAAGATGATGAAATAAAGTCACACACACAAAGAGTATCTTTGGAAGATCTGAGATCTCACTAAAAATTAATGTTGTTTAATTAGAAAATGTTGAGAAATCTACTTTCCAATGTTTTAAACAGGAAAGCAGCAGTTTCCTGTTTTAATCAGGTAGCAGCAGTAAACTTTTTATTCTATATTACTGATTCTGACAGGAGTCAACTATTTAGACCAGACGATACCTCTGACTTTGGTCAGTATCACAAATCATTAAGAAAAACTTCTGGAGGGTCTTCCCTGATGGTCCAGTGGTAAAGAATCTGCCTTCCAATGCAGGGGACACAGGTTCGATCCCTGGTCAGGGAACTAAGATCCCAAATGCTGCAGGGGAACTAAGCTCACACGCCACAACTACTGACCCCACGCACCTCAACTAGAGAGAAGCCTGCACACTGCAAGAAAGAGCCCGTGTGCTGCAACTAAGACCCGATGCAGCCATAACTAACTAACTAAATAAAATAATTATAAAAAAAGAAAAACTTCTGGAGACATTGTGGGTGGATTATTGCTGGTGTTGTGAAAAAAGCTTATACTGTCAGGAGGATTTTAGCAGCAAGTATGTGTGTATATCACATCCTCAAACCAACTAAAACTGGCTTTAAAAATAAAGAAATTTACTATCTTGCGTAATAAGAAATTGGGAAGCAAGAGAGTTCAAGCCTTTAGGGGCTCGACAATGTCAGAAGGCATCCCTATTCTTTTTATCCTGTGTGCTGCCATCCTCGTCTCGTTCGTGATTTTGTCCTCAGGATTATCCGCCTCATCTAACAACAGGTAGAAATAAGCCACTCTTTTTTTTTTTTTTTTGCCGTAGGCGGGCCTCTCACTGTTGTGGCCTCTCCCGTTGCGGAGCACAGGCTCCGGACGCGCAGGCTCAGCGGCCACGGCTCACGGGCTCAGCCGCTCCGCGGCATGTGGGATCCTCCCGGACCGGGGCACGAACCCATGTCCCCTGCATCGGCAGGTAGACTCTCAACCACTGAGCCACCAGGGAAGCCCATGCCACTCTTTACTAGTAGAAAATGGTCTAAGTGACCTTCTCTTGTAGCTCTGCCTCAAATTCACAAGCAGTTATAAAGTAGTGGAGAGAAAAGAGCAGCCTCAGACATGATGCGTAAAGAGTCCCTTTATTATAAGTAATCAAAAGTAAACAAATACTCTCTTTAGACAAAAGTTAAATATGGCTGCCCAAAATGACTAAAATAATACAATGGCCAATAGTTAAACTCTCTCTCCATATACTATCACTACATGTATATCGCCCTCAACCTGGTAACTTTTTATAGAGCGTTTCATTTTTCCTAAAAGGATATTACATTAATCACAATTTATTTAAATTATTCTGATATTACATTTATAAGAATCATCTCTTAAATATTTAAATACATTAGAATGCAACTTTGATCATTTGGGGAAATTTCCCATTTCAACTCAATGAAAAATATTCATTATATTTATCCATTATATTTTATTTTTTTTGGAGTAGGTCACCTCCAGATCTCTTGGAATATTTCATCCTTTTCTACGAAAGTGTATGCGACTCAGAAGTTCTCTGAACTTCAGTATTAAGGAGTAGTTATTCATGTTTTCTTTCCATGTTTCATAAGTCCTTCTAAATTTGTCATAATAACTTTCTTTTTTCAAGTTGAAATCTGATCCAATTTTTTTTAAATAACTGTCTTTTTTCCATATTTCTCTCCAGGAACCTTTGAATTTTTCCAAATAACTTTCTTTTTCAGATTCTTCCTTCCATATTCCTTCTCCTTTTTTTAAGGCTATTAATTCAGCTTTAAGTAAGTTTCTGTGAATTCTCCAATAGATTTTAGAATCATAATTTAGCCCTTTAACGAGAACAGTTTTGCCAAGGCCTCTTCTCAAAATTTCTTCATTCAGACTCACACTAAAATATCTACCCTTGAATAAAAAAATAACACAAGCCAATTATTTAATAAAGTTACTAGCATACCTGTAACACTTTATTTACTTTAAAATCAGTCATTCTGCAACTTGAGTCCTCCAAATAAAAGTCAAAAATATAAATGCAAAAGGGTCCTTAAGAGCTTAAAACAGTTAATGCTAAATCCAAGAATTTCATTACTAGAAGAGACCATTGCTCAAAGACAATTCACTCTTTTATAACATATAGTTCTCCACAGGCTCACTGGTCTCCTACCCAAAAATGTGCAGAAGCAATAAAGCACGAAAAGGGTTTTTTGGTTTTATTGTTGTCGTTTGGAGGGGAAATGGAGCACACACCAGATAGGTAAAATGACAGGAGGCCATAGCAAAAGAGAAACCAAAGAAAAGTAACGAAACTAAAAAGTAGACAAATGCAAAATGAAATGAATCATCACTGAACTGTTAATTTAGGTTCACAAGTCCAGTGTTTGAGGAAGGCACTGGCATGTAAATACATTTTTAAAAGATGTCCCATAAAATAATGAACATAAAAATAGTCCTGGCCCTTGAATCTTCACCCTTCAGGAAATTTCATTCATACCTCACTGCCTAATGAAACCAGATAAATGGGATTTTTTTTTTTTTCTCGCTAATTTACAGTGTAAAGGAGATCCTGCTTAGCTATTTCCATAGTCCTTGTGGGATTTTAACTTAACAAGGTTAATTTTAACAAAGTATTAGTAATTTTGTAGCTTCATTAGACAAGTAATTCACAGTTAAATTTTTTTAATGTGAAAACTAAAAATTTTAAGTAGGAAACATTTTCTAAGACTATATAAAGGAATAAAGTAACATTTTGTTCCTTTAAATGCAGTAACTTTTGGTACATGATGATAAGCGGCTAAGAAATACAGTTTTAAAGGGATTATCATATTTGTCTCAATGTTTTAAATTTAATGAGCTGAACCAAAATAAAAATAATTAAAATTCAACCTCACGCTACAGTAAAATTCAACAGAAGTAAATTACCGAAATAGCATAAAGCATAATTTGGTCACCTTCTAGGAAAGAGTATAAGGTAAAGACAGATAATGTAAAGTGTGGGCTCAGAAGCCAGGAAGAGCTGGGCTTGAATACCGGTTCTTCTACTTGGTTACCCGGAGTCCCCCCCGTAAATGGGAATAAAATGATTCCATAGGGGGGTTTTGAGGATAAATAATATATACTCCTCAACTGAAAAGAGAAGTTAATATTTTTGTAAGGCCTTTGGGATCTTTTATATACTTTTGTATTATCAACTTAGTCAAGTGTAAGATGCTTCAACCAATCAGTATTGGATAATTCTTATTTTGAAAGAACTGAATGTGATCTGGACATGCAAAAATTAATGGATTTCACTAGGTGCTCTATTAATAATTCACAAAGCTTTAATAATTAAAATAGTTACAATTCTAATCACTTTAATGTGAGGTTATTTTTCTCTTCAGATTATTCTTGTTTGTTACATAATAAGGAACTTTAAAAATAAGAAAAATTACCCTTAATCCTGTTATCATAACATTTCAACTATTTTATTTTTCCATGTTCTTTTTTCAGTAATCGTCCACCAAAAGAAATTTGGAAGAAGGCACATCGAAGGACTCAAGACAGTGACAGGGCAACAGTAATGAAGCTCTCAGGCATCCGCAGTTACAGAATGGCTAATGGCCAGTCATAAAGGTAAGGAAACTCTGAGGCAATGTCTTCAGATGACTGACTACTGATCATGAATAGTATTTAAATAGGCTCAATTTAAATATGCCAGTAGTATTAAATATGCTCAATGTTTTTAGAGTTCAAAGACTTATATGTTAAGACATACCTATCTACAAGGTATTGGACCAGAATGAGCAATATTTACCTTCAGAAAACACCCTTGCTCTTTGCAATTTTCAGTTGACAAGTCGCACTCAACAAGTGGTTTATAATAACAAGTGTGATATAATGTCCATAAATAAATGTATAAGATACTCCTTAAACTGGCAATGTCCAGAGTCAATAATAATTCGAAGTTTTTTAACTTTTTTAAAATTTTCTATTTTTTCTATAATCAACATATAAACATAATTTTTTCTATAATAAACAAATTTTATAGCAAAATTTATGGATGAAATATCTAGTTCTCTATACATAATCACTGTGAGTCGTACTTTAAAAAGACAAAAAAATTCAGTCTCATTATATATTCAAGGCTCTGATTAATGACGAGTTTATGTATTAAATAATAAGAATAAAATATTGCTAGCTATTTCTTCACACTACTTACCTTATTCACTAAAAGGTAGCAAAAGAGTGCTGAATTCTCCTTTCCAAGAAGTTGGAACCATACTATTTGGGAAGGTTTTAGCTCTTTTTGTAACCACACCTTCCCAGTTTCAGTGAGTTCTACTCCAGCCAACTTAACCAGCAAAGCACCACACGGCTCTTCTAAAAGGGTTAGGTAGAAGAGAGTTTTAGCTTTAATACCACGTTGCAAAAGCAAATTCCAAAGTCATTTGGGCTCCAAAAAACAACTGGATATATTATGTTTATTTATAAATACCCAGACTATCTAGATATAGATCCATTCATTTCTATAGTCAACCTGTCTTTTAAAACAATACAAGTATGTAACAGATGGAAATTTCAAAAACTCATTTCAGTAAGATCCAGAACAGGATGTGGGGTTTAACCAATTTACCTTTTTATAAAAAATGTGCCAGATTTGGGCTTCCCTGGTGGCGCAGTGGTTGGGAGTCCGCCTGCCGACGCAGGGGACACGGGTTCGTGCCCCGGTCTGGGAAGATCCCACGTGCCGCGGAGCGGTTGGGCCCGTGGGACGTGGCTGCTGGGCCTGCGCGTCCGGAGCCTGTGCTCCGCGGCGGGAGAGGCCACAGCAGTGAGAGGCCCGCGTACCGCAAAAAAAAAAAAAAAAAAAAAAAAAAAAATCTGCCAGATTTATTTCTCTGCACACATACACGTAATGCTACAAGATATGTCGTTCAATAATATAAGCTCCTACGACCAATAGGACTGTATAAACTGCGTTTTCACTTAATGTACTGAGGATATTTTCCCATCTCAATAAATATTGATTAATATCAACATTATTTTTTTAATATACATTTTACAAAACTGACTTCCAGACAGGATTTTATCAATTTATTACCCAAGTAACATAGTGATAAGAAAGTCTGGGCAAACTCTTGATAAAATTTTAACCAATTAAACTTTAATAACAGGATTTTATTGCAGAAAAAGTTTATAACTTTCCATAAAGGATAATGGCTGACAAAAAAAAATCTTAATGACTTTTTTGAAAGAAATTATACATTTAACATATGTTAAACTCTTATACAAGTAGCTGAAAGTATAAAGTTAAGTTCATTTAATTACTAGGGAAAAAGTAATACTTGAGTTCAGGAAGATATCCTAGAAGCTTGCCACAATATTATCTGATGATAGAAAAACATTTTATTTAGGGCATGGGTTCTTGAAACCTGTCCTAGAGTTTCAGTTCGATAAGTATCAAAAGGTGTAAGTAGGATTATTTCCTTAGAAAAATCTGTGACACAGTAAATACATAAATTAGATTAAGGCAGAACATATAATAAAGACTAGATGAATTTAAATCATTGGTACATAATGAGTTGAAGGAAGCTTGAAGATTCTGAGGTCTCTCTTCAATCCTTTAATGCTGCCATCAACACCAGCTGTCTTCCAATAAAACATCCTCTAGTCTTTAAGACCAAAATTTTTGGGACCAAAAACATGAATTTAAGTCAACACTATCAACCTGAAGTATTAATGTCCTAATTCTTCACTTCACAAAAGGTCATTGGGATTCCTTTAAAATTAGCAATTCCCCATTAAGCATTTAAAATATGATGCGGCCAATAAAAATTTAAAAATAAATCTTCCAAGAACTAATCTACTGAATAAGGTTAGTTATATACATCATATATTTCTGCCCAAACAGTTGAGGTTTTTTTGAAAAAGGAGATGCAACTTTTAATGCTTATGATGTCTAACTTTAGCTTTGTGTGAATCCTTCTATCTTACCAGCTCTTCAACAAATCTTTTATGCACATATTTTAAAAAAGCCTCATTCATACTGTACTGGATGACACAGATGATGCCAAAGGTTATAAGGGGACAGCAACATGGGCTCCAGTGGAAGAGCCCAAGAGCAGGACTTGGGTTTTGCAGAATGAACAGAGAGGCAGGAGGAGGAAGAGGAAGTGAGTATGTCAAGTAAGGGAAAGACCATGGGCAACTGGAAAAAATGGCAGACATAAGATGAATATGGAAGCAAATCACCACTAAGGAGTTTGCTATATTTCTGTTCCATCAGATGGGTCGGAAACTTCATAACTAAATATTCTTAAGGTTTTTATAAAGATAGTACATGATAGAAAAACAACTGATTTATACCCTCAATTTAGAAAACATTATAAGTGAATTCATGACAATGGACAATTTCACGAGACAGGAGTATCACATACGTCAAAAAGATTATTTTTTACCATCCCTGGATAGAAGAAGCTTTGAGTAATATCCTCACTAGACTGCAGGTGTTGTGACTACTGTAGGATCACATCCATTGTTTGCCACTATATACTGAGACTGTGACAAAACAGCAGGCATTCACTAAACATTTATTGAAGAAATGAAGTGTCCTAAGAGTTCCGCTTCATAAAAATTTTCAGCTCTGTGTGTTTGCCTCCTCATCATACACACCAAAGAGCATGGAAGGAAGGGATATCACAGAATAGTCATGAGGAAGGAGTCTTGGAAATATTATAATTCTCTTATTTGATGGTGGTGGAAACCATAAGCCAAAACTAGAAATAGAACACAAGCTCTCCACGCCAATACACATTCTACTACACCACACAGACTCTACTCTGATGTAGTTTTCTGAGCTAAATCTTTTTGGTTAGAATGGCCTTAACTTGGGGAGCCTGAATCCTAGCCTTCCTTACAATAAAATCAAAAGTCCATCCCTGGGACTTCCCTGGTGGCGCAGTGGTTAAGAATCCTCCTGCCAATGCAGGGGACATGGGTTCGATCCCTGGCCCAGGAAGATCCCACATGCTGCAGAGCAACTAAGCCCATGCGCCACAACTACTGAGCCTGCGCGCCACAACTACTGAAGTCCGCACTCCCCAGAGCCCACGTGCTGCAACTATTGAGCCCACGCACCACAGCTACTGAAGCCCACATGCTCTAGGGCCAACGTGCCACAACTTCTGAGCCCATGTGCTACAACTACTGAAGCCTGCGCACCTCGAGCCTGTGCTCCGCAACAAGAGAAGCCACCGCAATGAGAAGCCCGCGTACCGCAATGAAGAGTAGCCCCTGCTCACCACAACTAAAGAAAGCCTGTGTGCAGCAACAAAGACCAACGCAGCCAAAAAAATTAATTTAAAAAAAAAAAAAAAATAAAAGTCCATCCCTATCTTACAGGCCAGGTAGTAAAAATAGTGAAAGGAAAATAAGGAGCTTTCAATTAACAGCTATTTTTAAATGAAAAAGATTATGCTGTAACATCTTATTATATCAGTCAAAATAGTGCTTGGAAAGCAAACTTCTAGTTCTACAACCATTTTATAAGCAAACAGGTTTAACAAATGAAAATGCAAAATGATCTCTTTAACATCAACAATTTATGTCAGTTACAAAAAGTATTAACACTACCGTTACATTTGTACTGGTTATCATCTGTTGGGACGAATAAGACATGTCTGTTTCTTTAACTTTTGCATCTGTATACATAAAGTTGTGGACTGGGTAGCAGAAAATCTGTTTTCTACCTTTGATTTCATCAACTGTTAGGTAGATGGCTTCATACATGGCCTTTAAATTCTATAGGAAACATTTAAATAAGTGGGGGAGAAAAGTAAGTTTCCTTTCAGCTCTAAAATTTTGATTGCTCGTACCAACTTGATAAACATTTTTATTTGATGTGAAACCCATTAATAACAATATGTGTATATGGCAATTAGAGTGCTGTGGCATTGCTCGACTTCTGGGGCAGATTCCCACTGAATACCATCCCTGAAGTTGTGCGATGTACAGCCTGGACAATCACAAGTGATGACCTTGCTGTCTAAGCACTAAAGAATCATCACTATTTCAGACAGGAGAGATTTAAATTATTGTAGCTTTATTACAACAACTAAGAAGGTAGAGGACTCATGAAGTATAAACCATGCTTAGAGCTGAAATGGCCATTAAATGGCCATTAAATGGCCAAATAAACATCTCAGGTATCTTTCTTTAGGGAAAAATACTGTTTGATTTGTTAAAGAAGTCAATCATTTCAGGTATGTCTGGGGAAAAAAAATTAATCTTATTCCTTTGCAGCCCTATCTAATTGAACAGAGTGATATTCATTCATCTGAGGCTAAAGAAATAAGAATCCCTTTCTTCAAAACAGTAAAATAATATTAAGAAGATCTTTAAATATAACTCAGTTAATTCATTTGACAAATTTTGCCAAGTCTCTGCTGGCTAACAATTATTTTTCTAGGGACTGTGAATAATGAGATAGATAAGAAAAGTTCCCTGCCCACCAGGGGCTCACAGTTTAATAGAAGGATATAAACCTAGATATATAATTACAGGAAAATGTGTTTCAGTACTTTAATTGCAGTGTGTATAAATTGCTTGGGGGACAGGAAAGAAAGAGGCTAATTCTGCTTGGGAGTTAAGGAGAGCTTCACAGAAGAGCTGACATTTGAGCTAGATCCTAAAGAATCCACAGGAGCCAAGTCACTCTGGGCAAAGAACTATGCCCAGTGCATGAGAACACATGGAAGCAGCAGGCATGTCTGTGTGGCTGGGGGCTTTGCCATGAAGCAGGGAGAAATGGGAATTGCAGCAGCAAAGCTATGGACTCTGCCCAGCTCTCCAGCCTCCTTTGGTGTCTCTTGTCCCCTTTCTCCCTATGCCCTGGCCAGACGAGCCTTCACGTGCTTACCAAAAGAGCCAACTCATCCCCACACATATCCTTCCTAGCCAGCCCCCTCCCATTCTTCGGGTATCTGATTAAATAGCAACTCCTCAGTGAGGCCTTCTCTGACTACTATATATGTAGGTTTGCCCTTCATACAACCTCCAATAATTCTCATCCTATACCCTGACCCTCTTCTTCATAGCTCTTAGGACAATTTTTCATTTGTCTGTTGCCCATCTTCCACCTGTACTATAAGCTCCAAGGGGTAGAGTGGTCTTGTTTATTTCACTCCGCACGTATGGCTAGCATAGGACCTAGAACATAACATGTGCTCAATATTTGTGGAATAAATGCTTGAATGCCTGAATGAACGACTGAGTGGTTGGATGAGAAAAGGAGGGAAGGAAGAAAAGAAATCTAGAGCCAAATTAAATAGTTCTTGTATGTAAGTCAAGAATTTGGACTTTCCCTCATAGACAATGGAAAGTTACTAAAAATTAAAATGACTTTTTTTTTGCTATTTTTAAAATAACTTCTAATAAAGGAACATTAAAATAGTTATTTAGTGTTATTATTTTTGCACCTTACTTACTTCTCCATGAAGATATAATAGGTAAAGTAATGGGAATATGTTCAATCTCTAAACCATTCTCGGTTATTCGGCGTAGTCGTCCTCGTAGTTTAACATTCCTTCTTATAAATTCTACTGGAATATCTGAAGGACTTGTGAATTTTGATGTCTGTTGATTTACAAGGAGAAAAATATAACATTTTATTACCATTTTCACATTAAAATTAAGCATGTCAAATTCTCTAAACATTTTAAAGAAGATATAACCACTGGAAATTTTTTATTTGGTTCTTAATTTTATATTAAAATTTTAATAAGATTTAACACAAAGTGTTTATGGGAACATTATTTAGAAATATTTACTCATTATTTTACTATTTCAAGCTACTATATAGAGAACATTAAACAGACTCCTAATTTCTAAAAGCCTACATCCTCCAAATATGACACAATCCATCAAAAAGCAGTGAGTCTAAACATGGCACCACACAAATCTGGCTAAATAGTCACTATCCTGTACTATAGATGTACCATCTATTCATGCAGGTACTGCTGGGAGAACCTAACCAAAACTGAGGCAAGTTAAATTTGACTACTAATCAACAAGGTTTTTTCCCTTATTTTTTATCTTATAGGAGAAAAAGGCCCCTCCCAAAAGGCCAACATTAGGAATTTATTTAAATACCTAACACCTTGGAGTTAGTCAACATTTTATACCTGTGTCTTCCATATTAACAGTACTATAGAGATAACCTTAATTCATAATCATGGCTGGGTGAGAACCTCATACAGACAGAAGGATAAATGAATACCCAACTTCCTAAGATAGTAAAGTTGGTCTAAACATTAAAAAAATTTTTTTCAAACAAGAAAAATATTGTAGCAGACAAATCCAGAACGTGGAACGTTAAAAATGGGATAAATGACTTGGTTACTCTAACAAATCAATGGAGTAAAGGGGAAAAAATGGGGGTGGGGTTCTAGACTGTTATAAAATAAATGAGTCATAAGAGATATAACAAACAAACGCAATATATGAACCATTTGAATCCTGATTCGAACAGATCATCTATTGAAAAAAGACACCACTGAGACAATCAAGGAACTCTTAATATGGTCTGGGTATTAGATGATGCTAAGGGGTTATTAATTATCTTAGATGTGATAATGTTCTAGGACAGACGGACACTGTGAGTCTCCTGATGCGACACAACAGGAAGCAGTATACACCGTCACCTTCTTGTTCACACTAAATCTACCAAGGAAACACAAATCTAGACTGTGGGACATTCTCTAAGACAAGTGGCTTGGGCTCTTCAAAAATGGCAGTGTCATGACAGACAAAAATTAAACATAAAGTGGGGTAAAAGTCTAGATTAAAGGAGACTAAAGAGACATGACAACTAAATACAGTGTGTGATCCTGGGCTGAACCTTAGACTGGGCAAAAAACAGCTACAAAGGATATTTTCAGAAGATAAATATGAATATGAACTGGATTTTAGATATTACTGTAAAAATATTAAATTTATTAGCTGTGATATTAATGTGACTATGTAGGAAAATATCCCTGCTCTTAGGAAGTACACTAGGAAGTCCTTATGGGACAAGTTCCATCATGTCTGCAACTTGCTTTCAAATGGTTTCACTGAGGGAGAGAGAGAAAGCACAACCATGGCAAAAATGTTAACAACTGGTGAATCTAGATAAAAAGGAGGTGACTGCTTTTTCTGGAGAAAACACTGTGAGGAAAAAGATTCTGAAGATATGTATTGTCAGCATTCATTCAAGAATGTGGAATATGCAGAACATAAACAAAAGGGAAGAGAAATCCTAAATCAAACACACAGGAAAAGTTTGAGTGAGTCACCTGACAGACGGTGTCTATGAAAAGTTTATGGGAAAGACACAGAAATGTGGGCTAAACATCCACATAGATGGCTCCCAATATGGTTCTGTGACATCCCTAGGGTAGCACTGATGAGTTAATGTCAATGGGAGGGGCACTCTAGGAGTAAGCCACAGGGCTCTGACCTGGATCCTCTCCTGTTTAATATGATCACCAGTGACTTGAATGAGAGCATAAGGATCGAACATCAGCAGGTCTGATGCTTGGAAGGGTATGAATACTAAGTCGGAGTTAGTATTTTAAAAGATCCTGACAGGGCTTCCCTGGTGGCGCAGTGGTTGAGAGTCCGCCTGCCGATGCAGGGGACATGGGTTCGTGCCCTGGTCCGGGAAGATCCCGCATGCCGCGGAGCGGCTGGGCCCGTGAGCCGTGGCCGCCGAGCCTGCACATCTGGAGCCCGTGCTCCGCAACAGGAGAGGCCACAACAGTGAGAGGCCCACGTACCGCAAAAAAAAAAAAAAAAAAAAAATCCTGACAATTAGAATGAATAGCTACAACATAAAAGTCTGCCCCTGTATCCTCCCAAACTAAAGGATAGAAGAGAATAAAGCAGTATATATGGAAAAGATTTACAGGTTTTAGTTAATTGTGAACTCAAAATGAGTGAAAATGTGACAAGGCTGCCAAAAACAAAAAGTGCAAACTCCCTCTCCTCTTTGCCCAGCCCCCCCCCCCACAACTCCCCTCTGCAAAGTTCCACCCAAAGCAACATTATTAGAAGCAGGATCCATAACAAGAGAGGTGAGGGAGAGAATACTCTAAATCAGGCTCTAAGTGGAATCTATCTGGCTGTTCTGGGTGTCATATTTCATAAAAGACTTCATTGAACTGGAACAAAGCCAGAAGAGGAGAAAAAAGATGGTAAAGAGCCTGGAAACTACATCACCTGAGAAAACCAAGAGTATTTTGCCCAAGGAAGCAAGACTTAGAAGGAGTAGAGAGGGACATTAAAGATGTCTTCAACTACTACAGGTCCATCCTTTAAATTCTGAGGTGTTTTCATTAAAGGATACACATAAAAGGGCAAAAGTGTGCCTTGATGTTTGGAGTTTTGGAAGTTATTAAGGAGCTAGGGGAGGAAATGGAAAAACGTAGAACCCAATGTTCTACTTTCACGAAGCTCACAGTCTATGTGAAGAACCTCTAAAGGCAGATTCCACTGCATCTACCTCATGATGGGAGGAATCCAATAATCCCTCAACAGCCAAAAGTTCAGTGCAGCATTTCTGTGACACAGAAGGCATCATCTGGAAGAGGAAAAGACAATATGCATAAAACCAGAATACAACTATAGAGCAACACATGAATAGGTTTAATATAAAGTGTAAGTGCTAAAGGGTCAAAATGGAAAGGATAGGAACACCTGAGGAAGACATCTTTCAACAAAAAAATCCTGAGTTTGTGATAAACACAGCCTGCTCTCCGGAGCAGGCAGAAAGATGATCCCACTAACAAGGGTGCTATGCCCAAGCTTCAGAGGGTGAAGGGCACGTCCTGAAGGCAAACAGACAAAAGCTGGAAGCATCGCAGTGAAGAGAAAATAATAAGGGTTTTAAATTCAGGAAGATGTCATATGAAATCCAGTTCTGCCATGTACTAGCTGGATGATCTTGTCAGAGTTATTTCTCTGACCATCCGTCTCCTCATCTATAAAAGTTAGGCATAAGAATACCTCTATCACAGAATTATTTTACCTATTAAATGAAATTATATATATAAAGGGCTCAGCACAGTACCAAACTTAATAATCTTTTTTATTTTTTAAATACGAAATTTGGAATTGTCAATCTGTAACTGAAAGAATATGAGAAACTGATAAACTCTCAAAGGGAAGAAGAAGGAGAGAAAACCAGCAATCCAAAAAGAAAGCTGGAGAGGAATTATCAAGGCTCCTTGTGGCAAGATATCAATGCAACATCCATTCCCAAACCCATTCTCTCTTGCCAACATGCTCTGTATGGGGTGGAAAAGCCAAACGGCCACTTGCCCAGCCTACTTTCCCCAGCTAGAGGTGGCCATGTGACAAAAGGATGTGAGCAAAGGTCTACAGAGGGCTTCCGGGAACATTTTTGCTTTTTGCATAAAAGGAAAAGATGTGGCTGGCACCTTCCTTCCTTTTTCCTCTCCTCCTGCCTTGAGCAGCCTGCTATAGCAGCCATCTGTGCCATGAGGAAAGGCAAGGAAAATCAGACGGACCTAAATTCTATGTTACTGAGTCGGGGAAGCAATGCTAGCAGCCTCTAACCTCCAAACTTCTTGTGACATGAGAAAAATCAACTTTTTAATTGGTTAAGCCACTGTTGATTGGGGTTTCTCTTATTTCTAGCTAAACATCTCCAACTGTTCTATAACAGAGTTTTTTATCCCCTAATGTTCCAATGTTCTTTTTCTCTTCCTTAGTCTGCTCTTCTCATCACTATTATCAAAAACCATGAAATCTAAGAAAAAGACACCAAACTTAAGTCTAAAATAAATAACGTCATAACTATATATATATATATCAATATCATTGAATAATTTGCATAAGTCAATGACGTACCTAACATAAGCAGGATTAGGACATGAAAGTCAATGAGAAAAAAAAAAAAAGAATTAAAGTCAGTGAGAATAAAAGTGAACATAATAAACAGTAACACACTCTGCTTTTTTTTTTTTTTTGCGGTACGCGGGCCTCACTGTTGTGGCCTCTCCCGTAGCGAAGCACAGGCTCCGGACGCACAGGCTCAGGGTCCACGGCTCACGGGCCTAGCCGCTCCGCGGCATGTGGGATCTTCCCGGACCGGGGCACGAACCCATGTCCCCTGAATCGGCAGGCAGACTCTCAACCACTGCGCCACCAGGGAAGTCCGTCACACACTGCTTTTAATATTACCAAAGTGAAGTACTGAACTATATACTAAAAATAACGAAAAACTTACAATGATCTCTAATTGATTCATGTGTTTTTTTAAGGGCTAATAAGAGAAATGATCCCTCAGCACTATTTTCCCCTTAACTCTTAATCAGATAATTTAATATTTTGGCAATTTTGGAAACTTCAAAATACAGATATGTCATGGAATGTAGAGATATAAGAAAATGAAAAAAGTAGAACGAAAAGAACTAAAGTTTCAAAAGCTCCATTCCAGAAGAATATACATAGGCTAAAAATGAATGACTTACAAAATCATGGAGGTGTTATAAGAAAGAGCCTATTAAATATAAGGTTAAAATGAGTTCAAGCCCCCCCACCCCAAAAAAGACAGCCACTTCAATAAATGGTGCTGGGAAGACCGGACAGCTACATGTCAAAGAGTGAAACTGGACTACACTCCATGCACAAAAATAAATTCAAAATGGATTAAAGACTTAAACGTAAGGCCTGAAACCATAAACCTTCTAGAATAAAACACAGGCAGTATGCTCTTTGCCATCAGTCTTATCAGTACTTTTTTGGATATGCCTCCTCAGGCAAAGGAAACAAAAGTGAAAATAAACAAATGGGACATCAAACTTAAAAGCTTTTGCACAGTGAAGGAAACTGTCAACAAAACAAATAGGCAGCCTACTGAATTCGAGAAGATATTTACAAGTGATATATCCAATAAGAGCTTAATTTCCAAAATATACAAAGAAGTTATACAATTCAGCATCAAAAAAACAAACAACCCAATTAAAATATGGGCAGAAGACCTAAAGATATATTTTTCCAAAGAAGGTATACAGATGGTCAACAGGCACACGAAAAGATGCTCGACATCACTAATCATCAGGGAAATGCAAATCAAAACCACAATGAGATATCACCTCACACTTGTCCGAATGGCTATTATCATAAAGACAACAAATAACAAGTGTTGGTGAGGATGTGGAGAAAAGGGAACCCTTGTGAACTGTTGGTGGGAATATAAATTGGTTTTGCCACTATGCAGAACAGTATGGAGGTTCCTCAAAAAATTAAAAATACAACTACCATATAATTGAGCAATTCCACTCCTGGGTATTTGTCCAAAGAAAACGAAAACACTAATTTGAAAAGATATATGTACTCACATGTTCACTGCAGCATCATTTACAGTGGCCAAGATATGGAAGCAACCTAAATGCCTATCGATAGATGAATGGATAAAGAAGATGTGGTATGTATATATACAATGGAATATTACTCAGCCATAAAAAAGAATGGAATCTTGCCACTTGCAACAACATGGAAGGACCTAGAGGGTATTATGCTAAATGAATAAGTCAGACAGAGAAAGACAAATACTGTATGATTTCACTTACACGTGGACTCTGAAACATAAATGAACAAATGCAACAAAACAGAAACACAGTCATACATACAGAGAACAAACAGTTGGTTGCCAGAGGGGAGGGGAGTGAGGGAAGGAAAGAAATAGGTAAGGGAGATAGGACTAGGAGATAAACTTCTAGTTACAAAATAAATGAGTCACAGGTATGACGTGTACAGCATGGGGAATTTAGTCAGTAATTATGCAATATCTTTGTATGGTGACATGGTAACTAGACTCGTGGTGATCATTTTGAAATGTATTGAAATATCAAATCACTACGTTGTGTAACAGGAAGTAACACAGTGTTGTAGGTCAATTTTACTTCAAAAACAAACTCATAGAAAAAGATCAGATTTGTGGTTAGGAGAGGTGGCAGTAGGGGAAGGGGGAACTTGGAAGGTACAAACTTCTAGTTATAAGATAAACAAGTACTAGGGATGTAATGTTCAACATGATTAATATAATGAACACTGCTGTAAGTTATCTATGAAAGTGGTTGAGAGAGGAAATTCTAAGACTTCTCATCACAAGGAAAAAAATTTTTTTTCTATTTATTTAATTTCATATCTATATGAGATGATGGATGTTCACTAAATTTACTGTGGTGATCATTTCATGAGGTATGTAAGTCAAATCATTATGCTGTACATCTTAAACTTATACTTTCACTGTATGTCAATTACCTCAGTTTAAAAAGATGAGTGCAAGGCACTAAAACAAAAAGAAGGGAAAAGAGAGACAAAAGTTTTGAAATTGGTGTCTGGGTGAAAAGGCAACAGTTGGAAAAGATATAGTATGATAAAGTAATGGGGTGTAGTCAATGATAATACAAAACAATATAGAGATAAGTGTAGGAAATAAATATATATAGAAGCAATATATCCATCGCAGTTGGATGACACATGACACTGACACTGAACATGACACTGAAATTACATCCTATGATAACAATAAAGTGTATTAAAAAATACTTGTAAATCTTGAATTATCAAATGGATTTCCACAATGTCTATTATTAATACATTTTTGAAAGGGCAAAAAAATACACTAAATGAAAGCATAAATTATTTAGTTCTAAGGGACATAATTCAACGGCGATTTAAATTTAATACCACCATAGGAAACACTTTTGACTGTTTTCAACATCTGAAATGCAAATTTAGTGGTTACACCATTCTAGCAAATTAAATCCTTTTCAGATTCCTTTTTAAGCAGGAAGAAAAATAATTATGGAAATACAGGCTGTGCAATTACTTTCCATAAAATCCTGTGGATGTGTTACTTTTAAACCAACATCTTAAAATATGTTCATTGTTCTAAAATACTATTTAAAAGCTTCTAATATGAATAACAAAATGATACACTGCTTGAGATATCATCTTTCTCGTTTGAAGTGAGAAAAATTAACTGTCTGGTGCTTATCATAATGTCGTCTTCATTTTTTTAACTTACCAGTCGAACACTTCTTAGAAGTAACATTACTCCAGCTATGGCCATTACGGTGCTGATGTTCTTCAAAAAGAGATTTAATGATTAATCCTAATTATTACTCACAATAGTGAAAGTACTAATTAGAAGGCAGAAAAAAAAAATCCTCTCTGTACCTAAGTGCCCAAATAAGGCATATCCTTCAACTAAAGGTCCACTTCTTCCAAAAAAACTAACTGCCCACCCGCCCATTAATCTTCCCCTTTTTCTCCAACCAAACTGGCACACACAGTAATTATACACATAATATGGTACTGCTCTCTATTGATTGTATTGCTTTAACCATGAGTTCCCTGAATGCATGAACTAGTCTAATACTTACTTCTTCTGCAAGACCCACAGGAACTCCATAACCCTGAGTCTGCAGGCAGAATTTAAGTATCTGGTAGAAAACTTTATCACCAAAACCTTAAAATATAGCACTTGGGAAATACATGTTGCAAACAGTTGGGAAAAACTTAGCGATACCTTTGAAGTGCTTCGTTTAAACTGAAACAGACCTAAAGGAGTTTAATTAATTTAATAAGGATACTGTAATTCCCTCAACAGTGGTAATCTAACATGCTTTCCTTCAATAAATACAACTAAGCATATAAGAGATGAAGTTGAAAATATACACAAGGGTACATTCTGTGATTGGATTACTTGGAATGAACTATCCATGTGCTTGCTAACTTAACACTGTTTCCTCCCCAGTGCTGATGAGGTTATTTTTTAATTTGTAATAACCAATGCATCTCTTCCTGCTTAACTGGAAGAACCAAGGCCTTGTCAATTAACATATATGTGTGTGCATATTCACATATATATATTGCATTAATGCTACAAATATTTATCTAGCACTTACTAAGTGGTATTTACTACTCTAAGGACTGAGCTGCACTGGTGAGTGAAAACAGACATGGTCCTGGCTCTTGTGCTGCTTGGCTGCAAAGTATTTGCAAAGCTGATGATCCTACTCAATTTCCCAGCAGAATTCAACAAAGTTAATCACTCCATCTGAACACATACTCTTCACTTGGCTTCCAGGACACCTGGTTTTCCTGATTTTCCTCCTCCTCCCTGTCTGTTCCTTCCTAGTCTTTGCTGACCTCCTTTTCAGGCCCCAAATTCTAAATGTTAGAGAGGCCCCCAGGTCTCAGTTCTAGGGCTTCTTCAGGAGCTTTTCTGACTGGCTCCAAGACGTCATCCAAGCTTTAAATACTACTCAAGGTTTATGCAGCCCATTCCCAAAGTTATATGCCCAGTTCTGATTTCCCTTCAATACATGACTCCTGTCTCCAGTTGCCTAGAACATCTACAGCTACGTTTAGAAGTCTAATGACCATCTTCAAGTTCACTCATCTCCATCTAGAGGTCTCATAGGCATCCTCAAGTTCACACGTGCAAAAAGCTCCCTAGATTTCCCTAACAATTCATTTATCCCAACTCCTCTATATCAGCAATTTCCAACACTATTCACGAAGCAGGCAGCCCCCTTTATTCCTCTCTTTGTTAGAAAGAACGGAATCACCACAATCCTCTCTTGTCTAGTCGCCGAAAATGCAGCCTCCCTCCCCGCCGCCCCTGCCCTTTGTTGGAACTCCAATGGCCTCTCACTGCATTAAAGAAACGAACTCCTCCATTCTCCGCAGGCCTATGGAGTTACGTGCCCTGCTTTGGTGTCTGCCCGGCCCTTCCCAACCGCCCCCGCGGCCCGCACACGCTGCCCTGACCGGACGGCCCTCGAGCTGCTCCCCCGCGGCCTTCCATGCCTCCCCGGCCCGGCAGGTCCGCTGCCCGGGCCTCCCCAGGACGCGTCTCCCTCAGGCTCGCGCCGCGCCGCCCACGCCCACCACCTGCCCGGCCGGCGGGTCTGCGGTACCCGGACAAGACGCAGGTGGTCGTCTGCCCATTGCGAGATCCACGCCACCACATTGGGCGCCGCTCGATCCCGGTCCGGCGGCGGGGTGCCGGCGGCCGCGGGCCTCCCCGCCATGTTTCCAGCCTCCCGCGAGCCCGCGCCGCCTCTTTGACCGGGCGACAGGGGGCGCCTCTCTCCGCAAGAGGGCGGACGTGTTCGCGTTCCTCCGGCTGGAGGGGAAGCCGTCCAAGCGAACCGCCGGGTCCCCTTCTCCGCAGCCTAGGAGTGGCCGGGGGCAGGCCTCCCAACCCGTAATGATATATCTTCACAGTGACCCCAGCATTTATGCAGGGTTTTCCCACAGCGCAGGAGCTCTCTGTGATATGGGGACAGGAGCTGCAGAATTCCTGGCCATGCTGATGGGAGATGATCACTTTCAACTCGCTTAACTCACATCTGTGGGTAGCATGTGCCACACAAGAAAGAAAACTGAAGTAGATCATTCCTTACACCTGCTCCCAAATATAACAAGATGCGTATTTCTTATAGTTGAATTGTTGCTTCCTAAGCCAAATATGCTCTAAATCTTTGAACTGTTAATTGATTAAATGTAGGGAGCTGACATATTCCAAAAATCAATACATGGATATTAACTTATTGCGGTAATCATTTTGCAGTATATGCTTATATCAAATCATTATGGTGTACACCTAAAACTAGGAAGTGTTATGTCAATTATATATCAATAAAAAATAAATACAGTTAGTGTATTTTAAAACAAACAAAAATAAGTCACAGTACAGTGCAAATTATATAATATTTATGTAAAAAAAATTGTGTGTCTGAACCATGAAAAGCTGTGCAAGAAACCTGTAACAGGGATTACCCCTGGGAGGAAGGATTTGGGGGTAGGAATGGGAGGGAGGTTTCACTATCTGCCGGCTCTAACAGAACATTTTGCAAAGACAGATATGTTCTGTATCTGCACTGTCCAGTTTCATAGGTAATAGCCACATGTGGCTATTGTGTGCTTGAGATGTAGCTAGTGCAACTAAGGAATTGAATTTTAAATTTTATTAATTTTGATTAATTTACATCATCACAACTGGCTAGTGGCTACCATATTGGACAGTTTTGTTTTACCGTATGCATATATTCCCTTTAAAAGTCAAAATAGAGTATGCTGTATTCCTAATAACACATATTATAAGGATTGCTTCAAGGAATGTATTGTCTGAGTACTATAGTCAATGCAAAGTAAATACAATAGCTAACACTTAGATATTTCTTACTATGTGCCAGGCGCTGTCCTAAATACTTTTCATATATTAACATCTTTGATCCTCATAGCAACTTTATGAAGTAGACACTATTATTAATCTCAGTTTTAAAGAGGAAGTATTTATAGAGTGATTAAGCCAGTAGCCAAGGTCACCCAGCCAAAAAGTGGTGAGCTGGGACGTAGTGCTGGGATTCAACTCAGCCAATTGGCTCAGTCTGTGCACTTAACAACACGGACTCCCACAAAGGTAATCAGCTAAATCACATAAATCCTTATAAATTTCCAGTGATGGTACAACCCAAATGATATTGGGGAAAATCCAAAAAAAAGATACACTACAACCAAAATCTTTAATCACTATTTCAAGTAAAAACAAAAGTTCTGTATATTAATAGATTTTGAATAGCTTTAGTTAATAAATGAAAAAATAAGATTATGGGCAATTATGTGCCTAATTCTGCTTCCTTTGCTTTTCCAATGTCCTGTATCTCTTAACTCCTTTCTGCTCCCACTCTCACTGTCCTAGTTGAAGATAACTAGTCTGTTCTCCCTACTTTCCATCCAGTCCTTTTTTTCTGTACCCCAGATATCAGCCACCTGGGTGTCTCTAAGACTTCTCAAAAGGTCCTTCTCAATAATATTTCAGCATCATCCCACTAACCATTGATGTGAGAAGTATAGTGCCTGCCCCAGGATTTCTGCAGATTAACCAGCAATTTAACATTCTCCTGGGGTAGCTCCACCCTTTTACTGCTGGTGACCTCTGAGAACTCACTGGATATGTTGCTTAGGCGAGTAGACAGGTAGGCAGAAAAAGGCACACTTAGATTCTCTGCCCATCCCTTAATTGCCCACAATACCATGGACACAAAGACTGTGTCTATAATGACTTATTGAGGAAAGTTTGATATTAACCAGGTACGATTAGATTTCTAAAAAATCAACTAGATATTAAAGTGAATGTTCCTAGAATCCAAAGAAAAAGGGGGAAAAAACTGAGTGGGACCACTTACAAAAACCCCCCAGTTTCTATCCTTGGCTTCTGAAATCAGGAAATGAGGTAGTAAAACTCTGAAATGTTTGCCTCCTGGGGTTATCACTACAGTCCTTAGCTCTTATTATATGTACATGCACTGTTTACTTTCACTTCAGGGCATTAATCTGGCAATTAAGTCTATGTAAGGAATTTCTGGCAGATCATTGCAAATTATATACAGACAAAATCTTTAATATATTAATATATATTCCTAATTTTAGTCTTTGCGGTAGAACCATTTTTATTTTATTGAGCTCTTTTGTTGGCCAAGAACAGAGATTTACTTTGTCTACCTCAAATAAAAGAAATCAGGAATTCTCTTACTGCGGTTGGTATGTAGATTATGCAGTGAACAAAGACTGCTGGAAAATGTGACAAGATCATGAAGATAATACAGATTTTATCACTTAGGGGAAGCAATTTACTCTAAAGAAGAGTTCATAATTTCTGATTGCATTTTGGAAGAACACTATAATATCTGTAGTGAGGAATATACACATAGTAGAACTGAGAGTAAGAAGAACCATCAGAAGGCTATTGCACAATCCTAGACTGATAAGCACCTCAAAAAATACTATGATATTCACCATGAGGAGTATAAGTTTTGATAACAAAATTCCAACTCATAATTTTTTTTCTTATTTTTATCAGGACTGGAATAATGAAGAGTGTGTACCATTAGATATTTTTACAGTAATAAATGTTAATTTTTAAAAAGAAAACTATGATCTTCATCCTGCCTTCTCCAGAACTTTGTCCTGCAAATTTCCCCCTTTCTCCTTTGCATCCTTAATGGGTTCATTTCCCTGGCTCACTCACTGAACTCAAGAGAATGCTCAAGTCTCAATTCCTTCGGAAAAAAATGTTCGAAACAAGTCCCTATTTACACTCATACTACCATCTTTTGATTAAAACTGCCTTCTCTTTCAAAGTTGCTCCCCCATCCACATTTCCTACATCATCTACACTCAAAAGTTCATGTCCTTGCTTCCTATAGTATCCAACTGTCTTTGCAATTCACCTTCACAATCACTGGAATCCATTTCCTCTTTAATATTACTATTTTAGTTTGGTCTCTGTCTATTCTGAAGGCCTTTAACTGATCTCCCCTCCAATTTCATTTTATTAGAAATTGGCAAAAAAGAAAAACATCACGAATAAACCAATGCTTATAGCCTGCAAAATCTTAGCTTTTGCATTCTCCGACTATATATATACCTTATGGTCCATGTATATATACATCGATCTCAGTGTGGACAGTATCTGATTAGCAATTTAAAAAAAATTTGAGGACTGAAAAGAAATGAATTTTTAAAAAACACTCTACTTTTGGTGTGGAGAAAAGGGGACCCTCCTACACTGTTGGTAGGAATGCAAATTGGTGCAGCCACTATGGTGAACAGTATGCAGGTTCCTTAAAAAACTAAAAATAGAGCTACCATGCGATCAAGCAATCCCACTCCTGGGCATATATCCAGAGAAAACCACACTTGGAAAAGATACATGCACCCCAATGTTCACTGCAGCACTATTTACAATAGCCAAGGCATGGAAACAACCTAAATGTCCATCGACAGATGAATGGATAAAGAAGTTGTGGTTCATATATATACAATGGAATACTACTCAGCCATAAAAAAGAATGAAATAATGTCACTTGTAGTAACATGGATGGACCTAGAAATAATCATACTAAGTGAAGGAAGTCAGACAGAGAAAGACAAATATCACATATCACTTATATGTGGAATCTAAAAAAGTTATACAAATGAACTTATTTACAAAACAGAAACAGACTCACAGACTTAGAAAATAAACTTATGGTTACCAAAGGGGAAAGGTGGGTTGGAGGGAGGGATAAATTAGGAGGTTGGGATTAACATATACACACTACTATACACAAAATAGATAATCAACAAGGACCTACTATATAGCACACGGAACTCTACTCAATACTCTGTAATAACCTATATGGGAAAAGAATCTGAAAAATAATAGATATATGTATAACTAAATCACTTTACTGTACACCTGAAACTAACACAACATTGTAAATCAACTATACGCCAACATAAAATAAAAATTTTTAAAAACTCTACTTTTTCTTTTATCAGAAGTTATTAACCTAGCAAACAAAAACGTTCAAAAAACTGTAAAAGTTCAATTTTGAAATGGCTTCACCATTTTTTTTTCTTTTTAACCCAGAGTTAGTTGTTTCTGCTTTTGTAATAATTTTCATTTCCTGACTTACAGGGTCTGGTTTCTTCACATATAACTTCCAATTTTTGCCTCAGCTCATACCTCACTACTGAACTACTATATTTACAATTTCCCCTACCCACAGGAGTGGACTTTTTTATTATCACCTTAAGTTGAATTACTTAGATAATTTGCCCCATTTAGGCTAGGAGAAAATATAAAAGGAAACATCTAATCACTTGAGACTGAACTCTGGCTTCTAAGACACAGGTTTTCATAACCCCAGGCCTCTGACCATAATATAACCAAAAAATGTGAACTAAACAGAATTCAGTTTCAAGAAACATCAGCTAATACATGTCTGTTAAGTTATATTTATCCACATTGTACTGAAAGTACACACAGTTTCTGGAGCAGCGACAGATTTAATTATTACTTTTAATAACCACACTGGTTTCCCATACTCTAATTCTCAATTCTTACCTGTGCAGTGACTAATAAGAGCCAGACTGATAACAGCTTATCAGACTGATAACAGCCTACATATACTAGGTTTAGTACTATCGATGAGGAACCTCAAAATATGAATCTGGGGCCCTATATAGGACAGCTGTTATCAGTCCTATATGGAAGCCCTCCTCTCTTCCAGAGAAGGAAAGATAAACCTTACCTCCTTAATTTAAATAAATTCTCCTTGGAAAGGATCCTGTACTCTTACCCTTTGGAATGTAAATATATGTCTTTAGGGGCAAGACAAGACTTGTGTCTCCAGATTTACAGCCCAGAGATGTCTCCATGGTCTCCAGTCTCATACCCTCTTGAATTGTGCATAACAGAGATGTGAATATCTGTGTTATGCACTGAATTGTGTCTTTCCAAAATTCTTATGTTGAAGCCCTAACTTCCAATATGACTGCATTTAGAGATAGGACCTTTACAGAGGTAAATAAGGTTAAGTGAAGTCATAAGGGTGGGTGCCTTATTCAATAGAACTGGTGTCCTTATAAGAGGAAGAGACACCTCGGATGTGCACGCACAGAGGAAAGGTCATGTGAAGACAGCAAGAAGGTGGCAGTTTCCAAAACAAGGAGAGACCTCAAGAGAAACCAAACCCACTGCCACCTTGATCTTGGACTTCCAGCCTCCATAACTATAAGAAAATCATTTCTGTTGTTTAAGCCTGTAGTCTGTAGTATTTTGTTATGGCAGCCCTAGCAAACTAATATATACTCAGGATGGTTTTTCACTATCTATTCAGTCACAATTTAACTTTGAAGGCTTCTCTTTGAGCCCAGGTTCCAAGTCTGAGTAAAATTTGCTCAGAAAGCTCTAACTCTGCAGAAACAAAATATTTAATCTACAGTCCCAAATTGTCCTTTAAAGAAATTTTCAAAACTGTAACTACTGAAGAAGCCATATCCAAACACAAATGTTTCAAGGGAAATTCTTTATAATCCCAAACTATCCATACATCATTTCCTCTTGAAGGAGAAATGTTGTGCCTCCACCTATTCTCCATTTTGCCCAGGTTACTAATAGTACAACCAATAATTCAATAATTCATAAAAACAGACAAAAGATTTGGTGGAAAGCGTACATCTCTTGAAATTACTGTATTTGTTTTTAATTATATAATGCCAAGCTAGTATAATTTTGATATGAATGATTTGAAGGTAAACTTGGTTATTATGTAATAAAAATGAAAATAAGAATCTTTCATTAATGTTTTACTTTTTTAGAGATTAATTGTTAAGTAATCATTTTGAGCATTTAAATAATCCTTTATATAAAAATCTGGAGAATTTATTTCAAATATACTCTATATATTTAAATACTGCATAAATATCAAGCTTTAACACACATCTTTTAATAAATTAGCCAAATAAACATTTCACATATACTAATGCTAAACTATCAAAGCTAATGCTAGATCTTCCAAAAATGATAACAGAAATGATTTTGGACTGTGCATTTTTAATTCAAAACTGGACACAGGTACAATGATTACATAAAAACCTCAACAATGACAGCTTTCAACATTGAGTATTTTTTTCAGTTTTACACTAATCCTTGCAAAGGCTCTATCTGAGGACAACAATAGATATAGACTCACAAATAAAACTTGACAGTGGTAATCTATCAATTTATCAGATATGCCAAACTAACTTTTTAAATTAATCAAATTTCCCAATTTTATATTTTCCTAATTGTATAGTTGCATGTGATAAAAAAATTTCAATTTCATTAACTATAAGGCTATAAAAAGTAAATTTTTTCCAACATTTAAAGTCATTATGGGGACCTCCCTGGCAGTCCATTGGTTAAGACTCCACACTCCCAATGCAGGGGGTTACGGGTTTGATCCCTGGTCATGGAATTAAGAATTACTGCGTGCCACACAGCACGGCCAAAAAAAAAAAAAGATAAAGTCATTTTGATGAAAATAAGAAGAGTGTTTAATACTCATATTTTATAATATTGACTGATTTAATTGTAACTAAGGTGCTAAATTTTAGATACTTAGGATAACTCCCTAAGAATTATACCAAAACCTTGTTCATTTCAATCACACTATCTACTCATTATTCTGAGCACAAAATTGTTATAAAAAGTTATGTGTATATTGACAAAAAACTATTAAAATGTAGCAACATTTTTCTCTATGCTTCAAGACTTCTTATAAACTATGCAAATTAATATTGCTGATATGCTAAGATGATCTTTTAAACTATACCCCACAACATTTTTTAAAAAAAGGAAGTGATTAATCATACAATTTTCATCCTGCTATATAAAACTATTTTCTCCAACAAAATGTCTGCCCCCTCAAGGTAAAAAAACAAAACAACAAAGAAACAAACAGACCTCCTTAAAAGCAGTCTTTAAAATCCAACAGTCAAAGTTTCTCTTAGCTTAAGGGAGAGGACATGAGTCCTGTACATTAACTATTCTGCCCTGATACAGGACTTGCTTCTACCAAAACAGAATCCAGGAAGGAATATTAGCTCTCTATGGCCATTTTACCTTGCTAACAATTTAGAGGACTAAAATGAAGACTCTAATAGTTTTAACAGGTAGGAAATGTAAAGGTGCTCCATCCCAAACTAAATAGTGATACATTAAAAAATTGGCACTGTCAGGGCTTCCCTGGTGGCGCAGTGGTTGAGAGTCCACCTGCCGATGCAGGGGACACGGGTTCGTGCCCCGGTCTGGGAAGATCCCACATGCCGCGGAGCGGCTGGGCCCGTGAGCCATGGCCGCTGAGCTTGCACGTCTGGAGCCTGTGCTCTGCTTAAGGGAGAGGCCACAACAGTGAGAGGCCCGCGTACCGCAAAAAAAAAAAAAAAAAAAAAAAAAATTGGCACTGTCAAATCAGGCAGAGATTAAACTGAAGTGGAAAAGTACCTATTATAGATACTTTAAATCTTCTAAGAGAGAATCAAATAATTATGCCTTACTACCTACCAAAGACATTGGTTAAAAAAAAAACATAGTTACAAGGCGCCTATATTACCTTCCCTTCTGTAACTAAAATGGCTGTCAAATATATTAATCCTATTTATTATGAAATTATTTTTTAAATTTATTTTCTTTCTTTAATATTAAAGTAAAATACATTTTGGAAATCTGCATGGAACGTTCCCAACAGGTTGGTTCTTTATTTTTAGCAGGGTCTGAATTATATAGTTTTACTCATTATTTCAAATACATGAAAAGACATCATCCCCCAAAATACAAAAACAAATCTGGTCTTGTGTTATATTAAATAATGATTTCAACCATTTAATATAAAACAACATACTTTTTGGGGGTGTATGTTAACAAGGCAAAATACAAGTTGTTTATAAGGAGGAAAAGGATTTAATGACTAAGATATGTCTTTTGTGGAATACCATTCACCCTTATGTCCCTCTTTCACCAGTAATGTCTTATCTGCTCTAATCCCTTCAAGATTCAAGTTCAGTACTACAAACGCAGAGATTTTCTAGTTTTCAGCATAGATTTTTCTTTTAACATTGTTTTCAGAATGCTTTAAACAATTAGTTTTACAACTATTATCTCAAATATATGTTTAAAATTCACAGTACAGCCCATATTCAATAAGGCCATAGCTTTTACATCTTTTTGGATCACAGACCATTTAATATTTTAATAAGAACTCTCTCCAGAAAAATTAAAAATTACATATCCAGAGTTTTGCAAGTAGTACAGGGGTTTCAAGGCTCCACTGACAACTGTTTAGTGTAAAAACCCTTGTCATAAAAGGATGAAATCAAACAATAGGTTTAGATTTCAAAGGTTTAATTTTTTGTTTGTTTTTTTGTTTTTTTGGGCCATGCTTTGCAGCTTACAGGATACTAGGTCCCCAACCAGGGATTGAACCCAGGCCCTCCGCAGTGAAAGCGCAGACTCCTAACCACTGGACCACCAGGGAATTCTCTCAAAGGTTTAATATTTTTAAAAATAGAGAATTAGGGACTTCCCTGCCGGTCCAGTGGTTAAGACTTTGAGCTCCCACTGTAGGGGAGCTCCCTACAGCTCCCACTATAGTTCCCACTGTCCCTGGTCGGGGAACTAAGATCCCACATGCTGTGCTGCATGGCCAAAAAAATAAATTAAAAAAATTTTTTTAATAAAAATAAACAATAGAGAAATCTATTCCAGGTGTTGAACAAATTTTTTATGATTGATCAGGCAAAATTAAAATATTTACAAAGGAGTACCACGCAGCTTGCGGGATCTTCCCCGACCAGGGATTGAACCCAGGCGACCACTGTGAAAGCCCAGAATCCTAACCACTAGGCCACCAGGGAAGTCCAAGGAGGGAGTTTTTAGTTTTAGTCTCAGCTAATCTTAACTAATCTTATAAGAGCTTTTCAAACTCATCTTTTGATTTAAACGGGTTGCAACCAATGTGCAAATGGAAATACTGTTATAAAGAGATGTATATATATATATATATGTATTTATAAACGTATATATGTATTTATATTCAATATTAGCCAGTAAATATATAATTCATTAACTGGAGGAGTTAATGTTCATACTTGAGGGTAGAGTTTATCAGGATCTGTTAGTAAGGAAAAACACACACAAAAATAGGCAGCGTTTTCTAGCAGATTTACAACAAACAGATCCTCACATTCAGGTAGATCATTTATAAGATGCCATCAGTGATCAGTGTATGCAACATTGATATTAACAAGTCATTTTTTTGGCAAACCTTACAAGCATGTATCCAAATAACCAAATGACTACAATTCAAAGCAAGTGTTCATTTCTAGAGCAAGTGTAATTAATGGAATGGCTTTCACCTTACCGTTAAGGCTTAAAATACATTTTAAAACTTCAAGTCATCAATGATTTATAAACTTTACGTTTGAAAGTATGTATAATTTGTAATAATATGGGGAAAAGATAAAGGTAATTATGGCAATGTGAGCTTCTTAATCCAAAAGTTAAAAATCAAAATACAGGGCTGCCCTGCTGGCGCAGTGGTTGAGAGTCCGCCTGCCGATACAGGGGAGACGGGTTCGTGCCCCGGTCCGGGAAGATCCCACGTGCTGCGGAGCGGCTGGGCCCATGAGCCTGCGCGTCCGGAGCCTGTGCTCCACAACGGGAGAGGCCGCAGCGATGAGAGGGTCGCGTACCGCAAAAAATAAATAAATAAATAAATTAATTAATTAAAATACATTTCACATATGAGAGTTAGTAGGTTTTCTTTATTCATGTAAACATTTTGATTATAATACATGACAAAGGACAACACACGTGACAAAGTACTGTAGTCTATGGTTTGGGATGTCTCTAGGACGATTTTCCAGGTGATTCTTCAGGATCTGACAGTGATGCCCAACACAGGCTTTCCAATGGCAATGCATGAGTTCTAGAAGCCACTGCCTCTATCTTTCTTCAGATGCTGAGTGCCATTTTCTCCCACCCATTTTATCCTCCATTACTTATAAAAACCCCACTCTAAAATTCAACCTATGTTATAAAATTAACAAAATCAAACATTAGTATGTATTTTCCCACAAAGATAATAATTATTAAATAAGAGTCAACTGATATGGGGACATATGTATAACTGATTCACTTTTGTTATAAAGCAGAAACTAATACACCATTGTAAAGCAATTATACTCCAATAAAGATGTTAAAAAAAAATAAGAGTCAATTTAATATCTCTTTTTCTCTAACTTTTGAAGGCTTTATGTAATCTCTAAAGAGTCCGAGTACCATACAATACAAAATATGCAAAGAACCTTATTACCAGGTACACATAATATGTTGGAAATTGCTAAAGTACTCAAAAGCTTAATTCTCCTGGGATAGCAATTCCCCACTAGAAACTACAGTTTACAAACAGAAGGTTGTGTTTTAATAAGAGGAAACATAGTACCTGATTCGGTATAATTGTGAGAGCTTTTCTCATTAGTACAGTGCTTAATTAAGAAATCTTTTTCCAACACATTATTTGTCAAAGGCACAAAATGTCTTTGTCTCTGTCTTCAAAACAGTTTCTAAAATTACACTATTCATTTAAATTTTTCTTAATCAGTAAGTTTTACTGTTTTTCTCTCAATAATAAAAAGAAGACTACTTTAAGAAAAATGTTTAATTTTTATTTTCAAAACTTTGCCATGAACATACATACAACATTAAATTTGAACCACTTGTGAGCTGTCCATGTGCCATGAAGCACTTATGACAAAAAACCATATGTAAGCTTTACGGTAAAATTAACAAGGAATCAAAATATCTTCCAAAAGGGGGAAGGGGGAGGGGAACCAATAAAAGTCATAGCTTTCATTTTATAAAAAATAGTTTGAATAATCTTCCTATAAGTCTTTAATGCTTACAAAAGCAGGAAATACATTTAAAATAGTCTTTTTAACACAGATTCATTAGCACAATGTGGTTATGGTCAGAAAAATTAAAACTAAAATGGTTTTTCAATAGTTTACATTCTCTTCTCAACAAATTCCACAACAAATTCAACCAATTTACAATTCAAAATAAGATTTAACTGCCAACAAGGCCAAACTAGTTGTAGTTAGTACCTGAATATCAAGCTCTGTTCCATTTAATATATTTTACCAAACATTTTAATATAGCTCAATGATAGGTACTGATAACAATACTTGCTGCATGGTTGCCACCCATGACTACTGCATTGCAGGTTAAAACATGCTTTGGTCAGTAAATTAAAAAGACATAAATCAAATAACAAGATCAGAAAAGTTGTTTTAATACGAATTTCCTGACCTTAAGTAAACTTTAAATACATTGACAAGGAAAAGTATATTTAAATATACAGAGAGGTCCCTATATTTTTAACCATTTGACATTTTATATTAATAATTTCCTGTTTAAAATAATACTTTATACTCCTGTACACTGATTATCATAACTCTCTGAGTTAAAACTAAACTAGAGTTACCTTTCTAGAATGTCCAGTAGTGAATGCATTATTTGCTTCTTTTGCACTTCCATGAAGATGGTCCTTCATCCTGTAACTTTTTAAGTTTTGGACCAAGACAGAACCACCAACCAAATCCAATAAAAACACAAATAATGGACTCCACATAATAACCATCCAGTGCTGTAACACATGAGCCACCGAGTTTTTTGCAAAGCTGTAAAAATAAAATTATAATATCAATAAATACCCCACAATTTCAAAATGGAAGTATTCAGCAATTTACATGTCTCTACTTTGTTATTTAAAGGATTAATCAAAATATACTTTTGTTAAAACATTTAATTCACTCCAAGTGACAAAACAAGTTAATGCATCTTAATCTCTCTAATGCTACTAACAGTATTAAAAAGAATTTTCAGCTCTTGCTGTAAACAATATTCATTTTCAAGATATAGCTTTTCATATTTGGAAATGTGAGGAAATTTCCAAGGAATTTACTCTAGAAGTGGGTTATTGTTACTTTGAAATAATTTATCAACAAACTACTAACCATTCAGTTTTACCACCATTTGTTATATGAATAGCCAATGGAACTCTCCTTCTTATATCATTATATACCTTAGCTATTAATCATGCATTTATTAAATGCCTAGTGTATAAGGACAATGGTACACAAGGTGAAGGAGAGAGAGACTGCTCCTCCCTTGCTGAGAAGCAACTTCAAGTGAGCTTCACTTACTGATGTGAGTGTGTTTATACCCTCAGTTATGATGGGAAAGAAAAAGCTATTAGAAACTATGGGCAGGTACGATTTTAAAAAGATGTAGTACTTCTAGAGGCAAAAACGAGGAAATTAATATCTTAATATTACCTTAACATTATCTAAAATTGCAACATACTTACCTCAACAGCATCATGTGTTCGGCAATTCTGGTTTGATGCTCCTACACACTCTTTCACTGTGAGGGGATCTACCAGCCAAAGAGCTACTGTAGAAGGCCAGTTTCCTCCCAGGTTGGACACAGTATTTAAAAGGGTCATATATGTTCCGCCAATAAGTGGATCACTAACCTTCGCATTGAAAGCCATTATGGAAACATACATGCTATACAATGTAACCTACAGGGAAAATGTAAAACATCTTCAGTACAATTAGACTCTAAAAAGCTATGGTCTAAATTAAGAACATTGAAAGCATAAACCAGAAAATTAATTTTCATGACTCTTATTAAACTCAATCAACAAACATTTATTGAGCACCTACTACAAGCCAGGCTTTAACGTCTGGTCATGGCAATACAAAGATGAATAAGACACAGTCCCTCTGTGCCCTTGAAGAATTTATTCTAAGCTGGGAAAATAGGGAATAAATAATTATGATGAAATGTGGTAAGTATTGAAAAAAGAAGTACACACATTGTGCTATCAGAGCTTAAATATATGGGAGATTAATTTTATCACAAGTAGTCAAGGAAGGCTCAACTGAGAATGACAGATGAGGTAGTATTGAAAGATCCATATAGTAATAAGCCAAACACTATATTTATACTATACCTAAATATATCATATGTGTGTATAGTATATATTATACATATAAGCACTCAAATATTCAAAGGGAATATGAATATATAATTATATGTATATAATTTTCTTATATATAATTCAAAATTTATGTGACAAACTAAAGAGAAAAATCTCCTTGAGAGGCAAGAATTAACCCTTCATTTAGGAACATGAAAACAACCCATGTTTCTAAAATAGAATTCCTTTGAATACTGTTCCATGGGATGTTCATAGAAAAAGGAGTTCCAAAGTCAAATAAGACTGAGAAACACTAAGTTACACAAAATTATACTGTAGGCCTCCTGAAAGCCTTTAGAATATAAACTTAAGGGCAGGGATTCTGGCATGATTTATTCACTGTTTTATTTTAGTACTTACAATGGTTCCTGGCATGGAATAGGTGTATTCACTTAATATTTGCTGAAGGAATGATTAAGATGCTACATAAAGAGGGGTTATGTCATGTATCATTTCTCAAATTTACTTGGCCTTGTAATATTTTTACCACAAAGCATCTGGTTTTCTGAGTTTCGATGACTACACTTTGGAAAATTCTCTAATGAAATCCAAAGCCAAACAAATGATTTTTGGACAACTGCCTCACATTTTTCTTTACTTACTCAAGAAGTGAAGCATTACTAAGCTAAACTACTTCTCTTAGCTTCAATTTGGCACATAGCATTAACTATGTGCAAAACAGAAAAAAAATTATATTTGACACCTTAGCCTCAATGTTTTTACATACAGCTAGTCAGACATGATCCACTACAGAATTCACCTAAATGATATAAATGTATGCAAAAAATTACTGAGGTTAACTGGTAGTCATATTTTTAGGTTTTAGTTAAAAACAGTGAGGAGTTGGTAAACATAATTTTCAAAGAGTTTAAACTAGGTACTATAGATCCAAAGTGAATCTGAAACACACATTAGCAATAACTGCAACTGAGTCCCAAAGGTTACTACTGGGCATCTGCCATTTATTTGAACCATTTATTCCCAGGGAAAGAAAAACCCATTCTGCAACAGCAGCTTGGGTGAGACTATGGAAAAGTGGAGATCAGTTCTTTTGGGGATTACAAACATTTAATAAAGAAAAAAAAAGCAGATTAACACCCAGCTTCCAAAACCACAAAGAGTAAGTCATAATTTTTAATACAGGGAATTCCCTGGTGGTCCAGTGGTTAAGACTCCATGCTTTCCTGCCAAGGGCCTGGGTTCAATCCCAGGTCATGGAGGGAAGAAAGAAAGGAAAGGAAAGGAAGGAAAGAAAGAGAGAAAGAGAAAGAAAGAAAGAAAGAAAGAAAGAAAGAAAGAAAGAAAGAAAGAAAGAGAAAGGAAGGAAGAAAGAAAGAAAGGAAAAAAGAAGAAAGAAAGAAAGAGAGAGAAAGAAAGAAAGGAAGGAAAGAAGAAAGAAAGAAAGGAAGAAAGAAAGGAAAAGAAAGAAAGAAAAATTTAATACAGAATCTAAACCAAAAACCTGGGACGTATAATCTAGAAGCTGTCATTATTTCTCAATACTTTCAGAAAAAAGAAAATATTGGGACTAGAAGAAGGAAAGAATCCCAAATCTAGGGATACTTAGCAAGGGTAGAATTCTTAATTAACTTTAGGATAAATTCTGAAATGTAACAAATATCTGTTGAATGAACAAAAGAAAAAAAATGAAATGAATGAAGAAGAAACTTTCTATGAATAAAACTCATTAAAATAAAATCCAAAAAATAAAAATATAAAAAATAAAATCCACAAGGTTTAAAGTCCACTGTCAAAGAATTTCTTCAGAAACAGATTCATGCTTAAATCTTAAAATTTATTATCATCATTTTAAGGCAATTGTAGAAGAACTTCTTCTTTATTTTACATAGGACAGTTTACTTCCTGGGAAAAACCATGGCAAGCTTACCTGATGTAACGCATAACTGAGCAGCACTATAATATAGTAATATATAGGGAATCCCCCTTGATGTTCTACTTTAGGAGTCCACCAGACCAGTAGAGCATATTCTAATCCAAGCAATAATCTATAGAAAAAGAAAGAAAGGTGGAGCTGACCTCCATTTTAGGTTAAAAAACAATAACAAAAACAGAAATCTGTGTGCCTACCATATGAAAGAAGCCTGTATCTAAAACCTGTTAGGAAGTTAAAAAGAGATAAAAGTGCATATAAATGATACTGAAGTTAAAGATGTTTTTCAAGCCTTTTTCCATATATACTCTATACACAGATATTAGTGATACTGATAACCGCTCCTTATTTAACCTCTCTTATTTAGTAAGGTTTCATTTCATTTTTACCTGTAGGGCATGGCTTTGTAAAATATGTTTAGTGGCTGGGGACCTGCAGTATATTTGCTGATAATCAGAGGCAATATTATTTGCAAAGGAACCATTGGAACTGCCAATAAGGCTAAATGTTCTTTGGGTACTCCCTCTTCTACCAATTTCAGTCCTGTTACTGCATCTGCTGCTGAAAAACCAATCTGCAATATAAAAACAAAAAAATATTTTAATTTGTGACTTATGAAATATTTTCCTCCAAGCATATGTAAGTAATTTAAGAACCTCAGTCTCATTATTGACCCATGCCAGTTACAAGTAAGTATCATATTATTATATCTGGTACAGCAATCAAGTTACGGAGGCACACTTTGCCCTTATGGTCTACTAACAATATGAAGTAAAAACAAGTGAAAATTCAGCACTCTTAGGAACTGTAATTTTAATTACAACTAAATTTCCATTTCAAAAAGTTCTATATCTTACAATAAACAGAGTCCAAGTCCAAACCTACTGATTTGTATATTTTAAGTTTAAAAGAAAAGCCTTTGACTCCAAATAAATCTGGTTAAAATGAAGCATCATTGCCACAAACCATACACATTTTTGATGATTTCTGACTGACAACAAAATTTCCAAAAAGTCACCTAGCTTTTCAAAAATAATTCTGAGAAAACATTATATCTAAGAGGTTGAGTTAAATGAGGGGTAAGAAAAGGTATAGTTAAATTAATTCTTAAAAACAACAAAAACAAATAAGAATGCTAAAAGTAGTGGGTAAAAGTTTGAGGTGAAATAAGATATTTAGATAGTCTCAAAGTATTTCCCCACAAATTAGTTTTTAATTACAAAAGGAAAAATAGTAACTTTGCAATGGATTAACAAGGTAATCAAGGTTAACAACAATATTTAATGGATAAAGGGACATGATATGGCTCCTGATATAATTCCCTGAAGATGTCACAGTATTATTTCTATGATATTTCTGACATAAATACACAGCACGAACCTAAACATGAAGAAACATTAGACAAACATAAATGGAAGGCCATTCTACAGAATAACTGGTCTGTCTTCTTTAAAAGTGTCCAGGTCACCACATACTACTATGTATAAGGTAGATAACCAACAAGGACCTATTATATAGCACAGGGAACTCTACTCAATATTCTGTGACAACCTATATGAGAAAAGAATCTAAAAAAGAATAAATATATTGTATATGTATAACTGAATCACTCTGCTGTACACCTGAAACAAAACATTGTAAATCAACTATATGCCAATAAAATAAAATAATAAAATTTTTTTAAAAAAGTGTCCAGGTCGTGAAGGACAAAGAAAGGCTCATACTAACTAAATGCAATGTGTGATCCTGAACTGGATCCCTGACCAGGAACAAATAAAGTTATAAAGGCTGCTCTGGGGACAACTGGTGAAATCTGGATATGCACTGTGATTAGAAAGTAGTACTATATCAATTGAAATTTCCTAATTTTTTATTAAGTTGTGGCTTTGTAAGAGAAAGTACTTGTTTTTAGGAGATACATACTTAAGGTATTTACAGATAAAGGGACATGATATGTACAAACTACTCTCAAATACTTCATAAGAAATATGTAAAATAGCACAATTAACAGAATAAAGAAAGTGGAGCTAAATGTTAAAAATCACAGAATTTAGATAAACATATATGGACATTCTTTCAACTATACAAGTAAATTTTCAGTAAGTGTGAAAATATACAAATAAAAAAATTTTTTTAATGATAAATATTACTTTAAATACTTTTAGATACTTTAACTTCTCGGAATGGAGCCAAAAAGCAAATTTCACATAAAAAATTAAAGGTCAGAGATATTTCATTTAAGTCCAGAAAAGAATTTCACTTATACTTAACAGATTCTCTTTGTAAACATTAGATATACAAACCGACTTCAACATTTACTCTGTCTTAAAAGTGGTACAGGAGATATTTGTAATACGCATATCTAATAAAAAAACTCATATCCAGGATATATAAAAAATAAAACTTCTACAAATTTAAAGAGAAGGGTAACTCTGGATATTCAAATGGCCAATAATCATACGAGAAGATGCTCAACTTCTTTAGTCATCAGGGAAATGCAAATTATAACTATAATGAGATGCCACTACACACCCACCAGAAAGGCTAAAATTGAAAAGACAATACATGTGGTTTCAAGGCTGCGTAGTGATTAGAACTCCCTTACAGTGCTGGTGGTAGAGAAAACTGGAACAATGACTTTGGAAAACTGTTTGGCAGTATATACTATGCTTTTCTTAATGACCAGCAATTCTAATCCCAGGTATTTACCCATCAGAAATGTTCACCTATGTTCCCCAAAAGTAATTTACATGAAAGTTCATAGAAGCACTATTAATAATAGTCCAAAAGTAGAAATAACCTAAACATTTGTTGATAGAATGGATAAATTGTGGCATATTCATACAATGGAATATTATAAGCAATGAGATGAACAAACTATTGCTATAAATAACAATATGGATAAATTATACAAATATGATGTTGAGTGAAAGAGCACAACAGCTAGACATAAGAATACATACTGGATATTCCATTTATATAAAACTCAAAAGCAGGGAAAACTAATCTATGGTGTTAAAAGTTAGGAGAGATGTTACTTTTGGTGAGGTTTACTCTACAGGGGGAACATGGGATTCTAGACTCTGTATTTGAAGCAACTCCTTATACATTGCTGGTGACAGTATAATTTATTATTAAAATCTTTTAAAAAGCAATTTAACAATCATATTCACTGATCCGTTAATTGCTCACTTAAGAATCTATTGGAAGGAAATATTCAGAACACCAAAGAGTTACACACAAAAATATTCACTAGTGCATTTTTATAATTAAAACACATGGCAAATTAAATATACAACAATAGAAAAATGAGTACATTATGGCAAATTTATATACTGTGACAATTTATAGCTATTAAAAAGTATATTATAAAATATTATTTAATGATACAGGAATATGGAATAAGACAATGACAAAATAAAAAATTATACACAGTATGATTCAATTCCACTTTTAAAGTATTTGTGTGTATATAAATATATTAATATTAATTCTTAATTATAATTAATGCATTAATTATATATGTCAAGTTTATGTACACACATGTGCATGCACACACATAGGGGAAAAAAGGAGGCTGGAGGGAAATATACCAAAAATGTTATCAATGGTTATCTCTCAATGGTATAGTTAGATAATACTATTATTTTCCTTGAAACTTTTAGCATTTCTAAAGTTGAACCTTAAGTTTAAACCTTCCTAACATTTCCTAAAAATGTAACCCTCCTTATCCTTAGAGAGGAGGAAAAACTCAGTACTTCAAAACAATGAGGCTGTAATTTTTACTTTAGGGTTATCAAAAGATAGCTGTGAAAGTGTTTATGTTGATAGGTTTAAATATAATATGAAAATCCTATAACTGATTTTATATTTTAGGATATTAATTCCAATACTAGCAATAGTTCACTATAACAAAATATACTTACCTTTCTTCTAACATAATCTCTTTAAAATGTTTTAGAACTATCAAATTAAGACATCTTAATACAGAAAACATACAGAATTCTTAAAAAGTCACCAAAACCCCCCTTTATTTGATAGTATATTTCCTTCTAACATTTTAAAATAATCCAACTGATTTTTAAATGGACTTCTAGTAATCATACGTTTCCATATCTTTGTAAATTACATTCTAAGTAAATAATTTTAATACCTTTGACATTAGGTATATACTCATTCTAATAGTAGAGAGCTATTATTTTTTTAAGGTATTCATTTCCATTCCAAGCATTAATATCATTCATTTAAAAACTCACATTTATTAGAAGTACTTCAAATTGGCATAATTTTTTTCAAGATCTTAAGACATTTAGCTTACTTTGAAGTTATGTTCGATTTGATATCATCACACCTTTTAAAACACATTTAGTAAACAAAGTATATTAGTTTTTATTGTTAAATTCTAATATTACTGGAAAGGGACTTACGAAAAGGCAACAGAAGTATTCCATGATATTGTTATTGTAACAGAATGGGGAATTTGCTTTATAAATCTCTTACCTTTGCAGTTAGAATCAGAAGGCAAAATGTCAGAACTGCAGGCATTTTTATGATTGCAAAAAGCAGCTTGTAAGTATCTGTGATCCCTTGGGTTTCTTCTTTTCCTACTGATACTTCTTTGTTTTCTTTTTTCAGAAGGGCAACTAAAGTTGTTGTTATCAAAAATATAGTTCCCCAGAAGAAAAGGAAGTCTGAAATTAAAAATGTTTTAAATCTATAATTAACCTTTGAAATAGCATGTCTTCATTGATACTAAATAATTCTGTACACAACTTTTCCTCAACTAAAATGTTAAAAAAAAAAAAAATGAACACATAGGGCTTGTCATGTTCAAGGCACCAGATGAGGCACAGCAGATGAATAAGACAGTCCTGTCTCTGTTAAACATACATTACATAGACAGTGATACTTAACAAGGAAAGGGTTTAGTGGATTGAATGAAATAAAAGTTACCAAACTGTGACACCTGCTGTGTCACTTTATTCAAGGAAACTGCTTAAGGGCAGGAGATGATTTTCATATCCCATAAGATCCATCTTAAGTCATACTTCTTAAGCACTTAAACCATTTCAGTTCTTTATTAAATTTTGACAACTTAAACAACAAACAGATGATCATTTACATTAGATTTTCTGCCTTTTGTTTTTAAACTTTGTTTTTAATCTGTTTAAGAATAACCTTCTCTTTCAATACTATGATACATAAGTAATTTTCTTGTACTTGTAGATGCACAAAAAAGACACATGAAGAGCACTATTTGGGTTGTTTCAGTGAAAGATGCCTGGGCCGTTAGCCCACATTGCAAACAAATTAAGCGGAGGGAGTGAATAATGTCCTGGAAGATTCTGCATAACAGCTAAAAATAATAGTAATAATAGAGGCACCATTTCTTGAGTGCATACCACGTGCCATAAATGTGCTAAGCATCTTACACGTATCATTTCCTTTACTACGATAGTACAACAGGGGAAGTTATTACTAGCCCCAATCTTCAGATGAAGAAGAAGGCTGAGAGGTTACATTGACTGATATTACATTTTAAGTCAGTGTCTCATACAACTGATTTCAAAAACTTGTGTCTCCTTAACCACCCTAAGAAATGCATCTTATTTTGTCTCTATAAAACTTTCTCCAATACCTGTTTTTTTTTTTTTTTTTTTTGCGATACGCGGGCCTCTCACTGTTGTGGCCTCTCCCATTGCGGAGCACAGGCTCCGGACGTGCAGGCTCAGCGGCCATGGCTCACGGGCCCAGCGGCTCTGCGGCATGTGGGATCTTCCCGGACCGGGACACGAACCCGCGTCCCCTGCATCGGCAGGCAGACTCTCAACCACTGCGCCACCAGGGAAGCCCCAATACTTGTATTTTATGCTACATGTAATGGAGTTGAACCTTTTTATTATTTAGTAATTCCTATATTATGTTCTGATACTTTTCATTTTCAAGATTATTACTCTATTGTTTCATGGCATCTCTAGAAATATATCTCCATGAGATATGTACTTTGTTTCATATTGAAAAGTATAAAATTTACCTTTAAATTCCTATGTGTGTATCCTATGGTTATCCGCATGTATTATTTTTCATTATTCTAATAAAATTTATTTAAAAAAAACAAAACTTAGTGGATAACCCTCAGTTTCTTCATCTGTAAAATAAGAGGAGTTCCCTAGAAAATCCCAGATGTTTTCTAGCTCTAACATTCTAAAATCATATTCAGTTTTAAATGGGTTTGCTTTTTATTTTATTGCTCATGCAGCATAACTGACTGTTCATGAAGCCTAGTCACCTTTTTCCAAAAAAAGGTCTACCATTCTTGAGTCAGGGTTTCCTCTGTATTCAGTCTTGCTCGGCTGCTGTGCTGGGTCACTACAGCTTAACTCTCACTTACGATGGAGGCAGACAGCATCATTCATTTAGATCAACTTCCCTCATGCATAGACCAAATTCACCTTAGTATTTAAATGTTCCTTTCTTATAAGTTATTTCATTTGATTTTTGTAGTAAACACGTGAGACAGGCAAAGTAGGCATTATTATACTATGCAGAGACAAGGAAAAGCTCAGAATATTTAAACCTTTGCCAAAGGTCAAATTATTAACAGGCAGAACTTGAACCTAAATCTTCTGAATTTGAGATTCATACTCCTTCCATTATTTCACAGTGCCTATATAAAGACTTTTTAAAATTAATGTTGAATTAAGAATCTATTAGAATTGGCTAATTATGTAGTCTCCACAAGCCTAACCAAAAACAAGGCTCTGCTATTCAAATTTTGCAAATTAAAGAAGCTAAACTGCTTCAAACACATACAGAAATTTGTATTCTGAGGTGAATTCTTTTCTCCATAATGTGAAATTTATACAGATGGTCCCCAACTTATGAAGGTCTCACTTGAGATTTTTCAACTTTATGATGGTGTGAAAGCGATATGCATTCAGTAGAAACTGTACTTTGAATTTTGATCTTTTCCCAGGCTAGCGATACTCAGTATGATCCTCTGTCATGATGCTGGCAGCACCAGCACAAGAGGCTTCCCTGATGGCGCAGTGGTTAAGACTCCGCCTGCTAACGCAGGGGACATGGGTTTGAGCCCTGGTCCAGGAAGATCCCACATGTTGTGGAGCGACTAAGCCCACATGCCACAACTACTGAGCCAAAAATAAATAAATAAGAATAATAAGTTTTTAAAAAACGTTAAGTGAAAATTAAAAGTTTTCAGTTATATACTACTTTCAGCAAAGAAATTTTTTAATTTGCTTAGTATACACTCCCATTTTTTTTTTTTTTTGGCTGTGCCACAAGGCTTGCAGGATCTTAGCTCCCCGACCAGGGATTAAACCCCATGCCCCCTGCAGTGGAAGCACGGAGTCCTAACCACTGGACCGCCAGGGAATTCCCTATTCTCCCTTTTTTTTTTTTTTTTTTTTGCCGTACGCGGGCCTCTCACTGCTGCGGCCTCTCCCGTCGCGGAGCACAGGCTCCGGATGCGCAGGCTCAGCGGCCATGGCTCACGGGCCCAGCCGCTCCGCGGCATGTGGGATCCTCCCGGACCGGGGTACAAATCCGTGTCCCCTGCATCGGCAGGCGGACCCTCAACCACTGCCACTGCGCCACCAGGGAAGCCCCTATTCTCCCAATTTTAATGAACAAAATCTTCATCTGAATTTAAACTCCGTGATACCAGTACCAAGGGAAAAAAGATTAAGAACAAGTTAAACAGGTCTCAGTATTGTTTGCAGATAAGATTATTTCTAATTTCTTTGTGCTTTGAGGGTAAGAAAACAGTATGAAAGAAAGAAGAAAGTAGTGACAATAGGTCATTCAGAGCCCTCATTCAAAGGCTTTCCATTGCTCACAGAGACTGAAGTAATGGCTCAGAAAGAGAGGCTTAACCACTGCCAGAAAATGTATTAAGATTTATGAATGCCATTACCATAAATACTATTATTAGACTATTGGCTATTGTTTATTAATACTGCTTGGATCCTACAGAACAACCATAGTCTGATATACCAACCACTAAAAAGATATTATTAGCAAGAATAATCTAAATATTTCATTATTAACATTCTGGTTGATTCTGATTTATATATTTTATCTGCAAAAGCATTGTGACATATATATGTATGATCAAGATGTCAGAGCTGATGTTCAAGTTTCTTATACACAATTTTGTGCAAAGACCTGTAAGACAAGTTAAATATTCTGAAGTGGCTACTAGATCTTACCTAATGCTCCAATGAGTGCAAAAATTAAGAGCATGTAACAATGCACCAGTAATAAAAAGGATATAATAGCCAGCACCTGAGCTCCTATTACGCCAAAGCAAGACACAGGACAGGGCAATAACCTTCAAACTCACTCTCCAAGACAAGCATTATTATTCCTGTTTTATACTCAGTGAAAGAGAATCACAAACCAGGAAGTGCCAGAGGTGGGATTCAAACTCAGATCTGACTCTAAAACAAGAATGTTCTTCATTATACTACCCAGATGCTCAGAAACACCTACTGCAAGTAGGCTGTCTTCCTACTAAACAGATACACCTGAGAAAAAAGGTACTTCTTGTAGCTCCAATCAAGAAGTCTGCAACACAGACACTTAAGAATACTTCTTTGAACTGGTTACTTATACTCCCCCCTCCCCACCTCCATCTCCCCATACGGTGGTATGCCATAGGGTATGCAAATCAAACATGGTCCATCTTCCTAAACAGTTCATTTACTCAATAACTTAGAAAGAAACATTTTCATGAAAAACATATATTATAGAGAAGGCAAAATTTCCATGAATTTTAAAGATAAAACATAAGATTTCAAAAAAATTTCAAGCTTTCAAGGCTTTGGACCAAGCCCCCAGACCCTTCGTGGTACAGGTTCATTCTCTTCCACCATCAGAAGAGGTAGAAAAATTAAGAAGCACCGTCTGATACAACCATCCTTGGCTCAGGACAGGTTCTCTCTCTAACTCTCACACTATGGAAATGAACTTTAGTCCTTCAGAAGTCACAGGAAAACAAACTTTCAGTTTCTGTTCTAAATAACCCTCAGGCCTTCCTTTCATCTTGCTTTCAGTACAGCTTTCTCTACTTCACAAGTTAGAGCATGAAGGGAATTTAGACACCTATCATCAGTCCACTGCTCTTTCACAATGGAAGAAACTGAAATAGATATACCATGTATCTGGCCCTGGGTCTCCAGGTAAGTCTTAGCAAGAAACAGAATTTTCTTCTATGTCACAAATCTCTCCCTTTTAAACATTTGCTCGAAATATCTATACTGAGGAGCACTCCCAGAAAACTCTGTTTTGATTATAATACAATATAGTCATATCTTATTTGGGGATTAGATTTTTGAAAGACAGCATGCAATGCAAAAATTAACTAAATACAAAGCTAATTTTGAAAGCTTCCTAAGAGTTTGGTTTTCCTAACCCCTTAGGAAGGTGCCATCTTTAAATCACATACTTTTTCATTAACTCCAACAATGCCAGGTTCTCCTCTGGGGTAGAAGAAATGGTTTCTTCAATCAAGCGCTAGATTAAGCAGCTGTCTGACTAGCAAGATCCCTGTTGTCCCAAAACACTAGACTTAAACTCAGCCCAGGATTCAAGACTGAAGCTGAGAGGCCAATAGATTCAATGCTCCCACCTCATGCTAAATCTGGGGCCTGTATCACTGAATAGATGGAAATGAATCACTCTTTCCATTTTTTAAAATATGTTCAAGCCAAGCACAAAATCCATTTTAATTAAACATGTATGACATTATCTCTACTCTGATGCTATGATAGGAGGTTCTTGCATTCAGCTTTTGTACAACCTACATCCTGACACCCCTAAATCACTTTTTGTAAGCTGAAAGCTGAATTCAGACTTTTATAAAACAGCTGACAGTGAGCATTCCAAACTATCACACGAAGAGGCAGGGTTCATCAGAATAGCTAAAATGAAAAATAATGGTAACATGAAATGCTGGCAAGGATGCAGAGAAACTGGATCACTCACATATTGCTGGTGGGAAGATAAAATGACATAGCCACTCCAGAAAAAAATTGGGCAGTCTCTTTCGAAGGTAAAAATGCACTTAACGTAAACAAGCATTTGTACTCTTGGGCATTTATCTGAAAGAAATGAAGACTTATATTCACATAGCAATAGCCAAAAACTGGAAACTACTCAAATTGCCTTCAATGGATGAGTGGTAAAATATACTGTGGTATTTCTAACAAATGGAATATTTCTCAGCAATAAGACTGAACAAATCACTGATCCATGCAACAATTTGGATGAACCTCAAAGAAGTTATTCAGAGTGAAAAGAGCCAACCTCCAAAGGATACATACTGCATGATTTCATTTATGTAACATCTCTGAAATAACATAATTATAAAGATGGAAAACAGATGAGTGGCTGCCAGGGATTAGGGATGGAGAAGAGGAAATGGGTATAGCTGTAAAGAGGCAACACAAGAGTTTTGTGGTGATGGTACAGTTGAGTATTTTGATAGTAGTGGTGGAGGTTATATAAAGCTACACGTGATAAAATTACATAGAGCTACACACGCGCACACATAAATGAATATATGTATAACTAGTGAAATCTAAATAAGCTCTATGGATTGTACCAATGTCAATTTCTTGGTTTTGATATTGTACTATGGTTATGTAATAAGATTTTAACAATGGATGCTAGGGGAAGGGTGCATGGACTTCTCTAAACATTTCTCTGCAACCTCCCGTGAATCCATAATTACTATTTAAATAAAGTTTTTAAAAACTAATGGGAAATTTAAGAATGCAAAAGTTCTACGACTGTACTAGGAATAAGAAATGTAGGTCTCAAATACAAGACAATATAAAATATCTAAAAAGAAAGAAATCTGTAGGTGTTTTGAATCATGTATTCTGTAGCCTTAACTGATGATGATTGGACTTCAGCTATCATGTGTTCAAAAGTAAAGGGAAGGAAAAAAAAAAAAAAAAAAAAAAAAAAAGTAAAGGGAAGGGACTTCTCTGGTGGCACAGTGGTTAAGAATCAGCCTGCCAATGCAGGGGACATGGATTCAATCCCCGGTCTGGGAAGATTCCCACATGCCGCGGAGCAACTAAGCCTGTGTACCACAATTACTAAAGCTGCGCTCTAGAGACCGCGAGCCACAACTACTGAGCCCGCATGCCACGACTGCTGAAGCCAGCGTGCCTAGAGTCCGTGCTCCGCAACAAGAGAAGCCATCGCAATGAGAAGCCCGCACACCACAACGAGTAGCCCCCACATGCAGCAATGAAGACCCAATGCAGCCATAAATAAATAAAAGTAAAGGGAAGAAATTAAATTAAAAATATTTTTCTTAGATAACACCAAGAAATAGAAATTCTGTAATGGAACAAACATCTTGCTTTTTGAATATGCACCCCATCCTTAATAAATGTTTCAGCATGCATACTCACATATAAAATACATACTTGTATTGACACATACACAATTCTATATATAAAATAGATAACTAATAAGAACCTACTGTATAGCACAGGGAATTCTACTCAATACTGTCATGGTCTATGTGGGAAAAGAATCTAAAAAAGAGTGGATATATATATATGTATAACAGATTAACTTTGCTGTACACCTAAAACTAACATTGTAAATCGACTATACCCCAATAAAAATTAAAAACAAAAATATGTATTTGTGACCTCCTATACTAAGATATATAGATATAGTAAGATAAAAACCCCACATTAAAAAAATATGAAATAATAAAAAGAATGAAAAGGACATGTATAAAATGCAACATTTATCCAAAATTGTATTTAAAAGAACAGGTGGAATCAGGGGTTTTATATTTTTCATTTTTTAAAAAAATAAATTTATTTATTTATTTTTGGATGCGTTGCATCTTCATTGCTGCGTGAGGGCTTTCTCTAATTGCGGCGAGTGGGGGCTACTCTTCGTTGCGGTGCACGGGCTTCTCATTGCGGTGGCTTCTCTTGTTTCGGGGCATGGACTCTAGGTGCGCGGCTCAGTAGTTGTGGCGCACGGGCTTAATTGCTCCACGGCGTGCGGGATCTTCCCGGACCAGGGCTTGAACCCGTGTCCCTGTGTTGGCTGGCAGATTCTTAACTGCTGTGCCACCAGTAAAGTCCTTATATTTCATTTTTAATTTCCTAGGAAAACATCTTGTATTAGGTAAGTCTATTTTGCTTTCTCCAATTAAATTATAGTTTTCAGGAACACTATAAATGAAAGTAGGAGACTGTTTGTAATTAGTGAGGTTCTGACTGTTTTGTTGATAAATTTACATAGTAAAGGCTAATTCAATTGGCCTCCAAATAAATTTCAATAAAGTTAGAAGTGAAATTCAGAGTAAGACATATGCCAAATAAAATCAAATACTTTTTTGGTTTACAGTGTATTTTGTAAATTGGCTTTTATGCACCCCATCCACAAAAGATATTCTACAGTTCTTTACTGGACAAGGAAAGCATACAGTACCATTTCTCCTTTGCTTTGTTTTAAAAAGGAAAAAGGCTTTAAACCTTCTTTCTGGGGTATGGTCTCCAGTTTTTAATATTTAATCTCTCCTGAATCTAGTAGCCCCAGTATTCCCAGCTATCTCACTTTACTACTAGGGCCCTAACATTTGAAAAGAAGTTCACTTCTTCCTTTGTCTATACTGAGATGTGAGATCCACCAGATTTATGAATTTGTTCCATTCAAGGCAAAAATAGAGTGAAACTCAAGGACTGTATATCATATACTGTGTATGATATTTACCCAGGGATTAACTTGTAAGGTAATGGATTCCTTTAAAAAATTTTTAGAAATCTTAAGTAATTATACAGTAAAACAATTTTTTGGTGTACAGTTCTATGAATTTTAACACATGCATAAATTCAAATCATTACAGAACAGTTTCAACACCCCCAAAACTCCTTCATGCTATTTATTTCTAGTAACCTTCTCATCTACAACCCCTAGCAACTACTGATCTGTTTTCTATCTCTATAGTTTTATCTTTTGAGAATGTAAGGGAATGTTTCAAGCCTAGATTTAGATGCTAAAGAATGTATTACAGTCTATATAAGAATAACTGATCTAGAAATGGGTCAGTTAGTTCTGCCCAAATTCTAAATAGCATTTCTAGTCACGTAAAATATATTAATGAGTACTGCTTCAGAAAGCAAGACAAAGAAATTTGTCACTAAGTCAGAATTAATGGTCCTGCTTTCTTCCTAATTGAAAGCATGAATATCATGAGTCTCCCTGGTGGTCTAGTGGTCAGAATTCAGCACTCTCTCTCTCAAAGCATAAATGTCTTAAAAATAATGTTTTTACTATTATTATCATCAGTTTGATTACCTTCATACTTAGAGCATCTGTTTTTTCAAAGCATCATTTCATTTTTCTCTGATTTACTCCTATATGTGCAGGCCTATCTAGAGATAAACAGATTCATAGCTCTAATATGTTTGGCCCTTTTCTCCACTATCAGACTATTCTGCTCCCTGTCTCAAAACCCAAATATACTGCTCCCATGCCAATCACTTCTATTCATTATTGTTACCACTGCTTCTAATTTTTTTTCCCCGTTTTTTGGCCATGCCATGCATGTTATATGGGATCTTAGTTCCCTGACCAGGGATCGAACCTGCGCTCCTGCAGTGGAAGCACTGAGTCTTAACCCCTGAACCACCATGGAAGTCCCTACCACTACTTCCAGACGAGCAGGCCTCGACTACCAGTTCTCAGGCTGGATCTGGCCTAAGGACATATTTTATGATTCTAGCAAATGTTTTTACAATGAGAAAATAAAAAGGGAATTTCCAGCTTCTCCTGAATACTCATAATATCTAGCAATCCTGGGATCCTACTGCCACAAGAGAACAATTTATTGGAGTTGAAGCTACCCGCCTTTAAAAGGGAATGAGTTTTTCAGGTCATCACTGTCCCCTCCGATACCTACAGTTCTGCACCAACTCATCATTTTGGTTTGCAAACCTGCACTATAGACTATAAATTCCTTGCAGGCAGAGAATGTCCAGGTTTTATTCATCAAATTGTAACATCTATCACATGACCAGTACCAAACAGGCATTCAATGCTGAGTAAATGAATGACATGGGTCACTTTAAAATCAAAATAACAACACAACAAGAAACCCTTAGTCTGTCACTTCTGGGCATCTGGCATTCTGGGAGCATGTTGATGCGTTTTAGACATCAGCAGTCAGTGCTGATTTCTCTTATAGAAAAGCCCAATCAGCACATATTATATTCAGGTTTTGAGGCTTTTTATTTTTGAAGTTTTTCCTAGTTTCCTACCAAATGGAGGAAAATCACCAAATAAGGAGTCAGGAAACCTAGGCTGTAGGTATATCTATCTCTACCTCTAACTAGCCAGTTACAATTTCCTGATCAGTTTCCTCATCAGTAAGAATGAGGAACTGAAATATATGATCTTTTCAAGGCATAAAACTTTATGTTCTAATCTCTGTGTCCTACTGGGTTACTCTCACATTGCTTGAAGCTTAAAAGGTTATCTCTTTTTGCTACTAAAGATCCTTGAAAACCAAGGGGGCAGGAGCAAAAAAAGGCTACCTCTGAGTTAAGGACTGTTCTGTATCCCTGAAGGTACCAAAAAGCCAATCTCAGCATAATCAGGGTTTTCTTTCTAAGGGACTGTGTTTTCATCCTCTCCTTCCTGTTCTAAATTTACTATTTAGATTACTGCTTTCTAGATGGCAAAAACTGTTCTTTCTCAATATATTCTATCTCTGTGTATCTGTAACTCAAAACAAAGTGCTAATAACAGAATGTATTTCAGAATTTTAAAAAATAATTATGCCTCTTTTAAATTTCATTTTGTAAACATCTGCCTCAGTGTTTGCCTCTTCTTTTATTACCTAAGCAACTGTATTTCCTTCATGATTCTTTCTGTGCTCTCTAAATTCCTCAAAGCCACTGGTTACTTTAGTTATACTAAGTTCCAAAAAAAACCTATAAATGTGATATGTACAGTCATACAAAGGAGAATGAAAATGCAGGACTCTTCAACTCTTAACTTATTAAAAAGTAAACTATTTTTACAATTTCCTGCAGAACAAAGTTCAAATTCCAGAACAAACAGCCATTCAAAATAATAAATCAGTGTAAATAAAAATCCAGTGGCTCAATTTTGATCTTCCCATAGGGGAACAGTTAATGGCATTCTCTGGAATGATATTTTATTAATCACTCTTTTATCACACTTGTGAGAAAGCTCTAATTTACTTAGTAATTTAGTTTCCATAGTCTCTTCAATCTTGATTTATTTATTGAGAGTTTCCCATGTTAAGTAACACATCATCCTATTAGCCCTTTTTGGTGATATGAACAGTCCCAGTAAAAAAGGAAAAGCAAGACACATAAAAAAGCAACGATGCATTCATGAAGTATTTGTAAGCAGAGAATTATCCATATAGCAGGAGTGGGACCCCAGAACACTCAGAGACAAACCTGTCTAGGTGCACAGCAATATCTCTCAACCATTTTTGGCCGTAAACCAACTGAGGAAAAGTATAACTATTATTTCATCAGTAGTAGTGGCTCACTGGCAGTTTGAGGAGGTAGAAAGGGGATCACTTATAGGATGTAGGGGTGTGGAGGGGCTGTATACGATTTCAGTAATACAGTTGGGAATCCCTTCCTCCCTTCCCTGAATATTATGATATAGGCCTTAAACTTCCCTCACCACACACCTTGCCCTGACATTTACCCTATTGGGAATCCCCTAGTACTAGGAAAATGAGAGAAAGTTTAGCTGTTTAAACTTCAAGAGACAGTCACCTAAATTGATCATCACTACCAGAATGAAGAATTCGACTATATTCCCAGTGTTGGTCATTCCTGATATTGGTAATTTTACTGTTTCTCAGTTGTTAGGAAAGTTAAAAAACAAAACAAAACAAAACAAAAAACCAGAAAACCTTACCGGGCCTTGTATTGTGCTCATGCAGAAAGAGGGGGAAATCTGTAGAATTTACACCCAATTTCCTACGGGATAAACTTTAAACTCTTACAGCAACTAAAGAATTTGGTCAACAACCTTTAATTTGGTCACAACCTTTCTTTCAGCATCATTGTCCAAAATCAGGCCCCACAATGACTGCTTCAGGCACTTTGAACACTGCATGTACTGTCTTGTATCTTTCTGTACTTTGCTGCTTCATTGCATTTTCACCTGGTGTTTTGTGCATTCTGGAACTCTACTTACCCATTTCATGAAATCTTGTAATTCAACAACAGCAAATGCCAAGCCTGACTGGCAAGTTCTTCTTGTGGGCGGGACTTGGCTTTAATCATAGGAGGCCCTTTGAACCCTGTCACTTAGCCTGCTCATTAATGTTTAAATGAATTAACCCTGTTCTATTCACCAGAAGGCTAGATGAGGGCTCTTGGTATAAGGGTAGGGGTAGAAATGGGCCAGAAAACATGGAGCTAGAAACCTCAGTCTAACAAAAGACGAAAGGAAAATTCTGAAATAAGGCCGGGCTCATGTCTTCACACTAGTCAGTCTTCTAAAAAATGTGCATCTGAGTATTATTAGGCAAGTGCCAAGGTATCCCTAGACTCAGAGTTTTGTTTGCTATGACACAACAATGTTTACTGGGTTGCCTTCCCCTGCTCAGTTCAGAATACTGATCAATTATGATTGCTCTAATGTAATCATTCTGGCTGAAGCTCATTTTAGTAGAACAGAAGACTTACCTCGGATTATCTCCCATAAAATGATTTCCAGTACATTAAATAATGGTTCCTTCTAACACCACACACACTGTCGAAAGGATTCATAAACGTACAATAAACCTAACAGCATAATAAATTAAATACACTACCTGAAAGAGTAACGATTCCCCTGGGTTGAGGTTGAAACCGCAAATATTTGTTACAGAAGTCGGCAGATTCAAGGGCCAAAAACAAAACATTGCCCAAAAAGTAACCGGCTGTTTGGCCCACTGAATTGCAAGTAGAAGCATAACCCACGTTTTCCCGGGATAACATGGTTAACGCCCAACCATCCACAGCGATGTCCTGAGTAGCTGCCAGGAATTCAAACAAAAAGAATGTCACAGTGAGAGCAACCACATCGGGGGTTCTGCCATCTGTATTTCCGAGCAAATGGTCCACTTGAGTGGAGAGATATATCATGAAGAGTCCCAGTATATACTGTGTAGGGACAAGCCAAGATTTGCGACGACCGAAGTTCCTAAAGTAAACCGCATCAACCAACGGGGCCCAGAGCAATTTGAGACTGAAGGGCCAAAAGACAAAACTGAAGAAAGCTTGATCTGTATAGCTAACGTTTTTGCTCTGTAAAATGAGTGGGATGCTTCCCGCCAGGCCCAATGGAATGCCCTGAAGCACGTAAAGAAAGAGCAACAGCAAAATGCTGCTTAATTCCGCCCGGCAGCTCCGTGGGGGTTTTGAGAAGTCACTAGCGCCGATATCCCGCAAAAAAGCTTCTTGGTCCCCTTCCCCGTCAACCAACTCCGGATAATTATCATCCCAGGCGCCCGGCGGCAGAGGACCGCTCTTCATATCTAGAGAGTGGTTAAAAGTCCCTGGCCGTCGTTGCCGACTGCTATCCTTGTGGGAGATGGTGGGTGACATATCAGAGACGATGCAGAGCCCCGTCTGTAGGAGGCCAGGGCTTAGCGTCTTGGATCCGTCTAGTCCCAGGTCCTAGGCTGTCCCTCTGGACCAGGGTCTCGATGGCTCAGGGAGGGGGGCAGGGCGCGGGTTGATAAGGGCACCTCTTATTGCGGCCCTGAGTGCTAAAGCCGGGAGTCAGTCCCCCGGCGGGAGGCCCAGGCGATGCCCAGGTAGATGCCCCTTGGAGCGGCGTCAAGGAGCCTGAAGGAGCCCCCCGAGCAGCCTCGCCGGGGTCTGGGCTGGAGGAGGGGGCCGTGGTGCTGCGATGGAAACGGGCCCCTAGCTGCGGCGAGACCAAACAGCCAGTCTGCCGAACCACCGCCTGCTCTAGCCGTCACCAAAGCGGAAGCCGGTACTTTCCCCACGGGACTACAGAGATACCAGATAACTTCCTGTCTCGCGCTTCAGGAAGTAGTCCTAGTCTCAAATGAGTCCTCAGCGCGCCTCCAGAGCAAGCCAATCTGGAAACGGTCTCCTGGCCAAGTTCGGAAACAATGCTCGGTAGGAACCCGCAGCCCCAGGGGCTGGGACCTCATGGGAGGATTAACGCGGGCGCACCGTGCGGCCGGGGCGGGGCGTCGCGCAAGCTCCGGCTCTGTGAGCGCCTGCGGCGGCCTGGAAAGCGTGGGTCTCGGTCATTGGGCTCCTGCGGCCACGTGATGGATTCAGCTAGGTCGGACCCCACCGCCTAAGGTTAACACGGTTCAACCTTTGAAGCCCGGGCGACACTGTGAGGGCTCGTCACTAGGCTTGGGTGGGTAATACCCAAGCTCCAGGCTGGGAATTTTGTGATGCTCCTGCTTTCGTGGGCCGGGCAGAAACAGAGAGGAGGGGGATTGTAGTTTACGGAATTTCCTTATCAGCCAGCAGGGGCGCTTTGTGCCCCCAAAAGGATAAAAAAGGCCTGGCTAAAAGGTGAAGCGCGTCCCTTACAGTGCCTACTTATTCATGGAATGAATGAAACTGCTCAAGAGGCGCTAGGTTTCGTTGTAGTCCGTTTTTCCAAAGTGGTGGAAAAAGTGTAGGGGAACTGGTGTCTGGGTAACAAGCTAGTTACACTGGGTAGATTGGAATGATAAGACTCGTTACATCCCTCTATCTTTGAGCTATTGTAAAAGATCTTGTAAGAGCCAAATATTAAAATTTTGTTTCATGTTAACAGGTGTGAGTTATTGAAATGATCCTACAGAGAACTTAACCTTGAGTAACTAGTATCGTAATTTGTAATGTATAGAAAATACGTTACCTATACAAGTTACATATATACATATATCTGTATATATGGTGCTTTCCATTGGGTAATTAAATACTAAGAACAAAAACTTAAAAACTATAATTAAAGTTAGGGCGTTCCCTGGCGGTCCAGTGGTTAGGGTAGGGCCCTTTCACTGCGGTGGCCCAGGTTCAACCCCCGCAGTGCGGCCAAAAAAAAAAACCCCCCAAAACAAAAACTGTAATTAAAGTTAAACCTCACACCATTTAAAAGGTAAAACATGTTAAAGCTGGCCTCTTACAAATATAAATGCAAATGTTGAAATAACTGTTCATCTCAAAATTATTCGGAAAAAAAGATTAGCTTCCTGTAGATGGACCTTAAAATTTGAATACAATATTGTATCTTGATCAATAACTCCAGAACTTGAATAGAGAGTTCTTGCATTTTATACATGAAAGTGCCATCAAGCCTCACATTCAGTCATGAATTACCCATACTGGTTAAGGATACCACCTACATTGTTAGTTCAGTAAGAAAGAAAGAAAAGAAGTAGGAAGGGAAAGCAAGATCATTTTAGGCTTCTATTTTCTTGAACTCCCATAGCCAATTAATTGGTCACGTGTCAAACTTCTTGAAATATATCCTCATGACCCATTTTATGAAGAGTTTCCTGGCTATTCCTAATCTCTAGGAAAATGTGGTTATTCTGAACTCTTTGTTATCACTTTGCTTTAAAGCTTGCATTTATAATTTTTTTTCCTGACTTCTTTCTCTAAACTCATTTATGTCAGGGCCTATGTTGTCTTCATGTTTGATTTTATAGTGGCCAATACAGTGCTGACACATGGTAGGTATCCAGTAAATATTTGTCAAGTGAATTGTGTCATAAGGTATCAGAGACTGAATTAATAATATGGCCCTTTCAGAAATTGGCAGTATGATGACCAAGTATAAATTTCTTCATGTTTATTTTCAGTTTCCACGTCTATCAATTGGGAATGTGCTGTATTATTTATCTTCAGCAAAGATGTTGAATGATTAACAAAGAGTCATTTAAAACAAAAATGAAGTGCTGGAGAAATGATAATGAATTATATTAGATTATGGAACTTGGAAAAAAAATTTGAATACAAAAAATTACACACTTATTAAATGTAACCTAGAGCTTACACAGGAAACCAAACTATACAAATAGCACATTTCTGAAAACTAACATTATGCAATGTTTCAGGAAAGTTTTTGCAGGGATGGTAGTTCTTAAGTTCCATTTGTGGGCATCAAAGGTCTGTTCACTTGCTGAGAATTTTTTTAAATACATATGCATAGTAAGTGACAAGTAAATACTTGCTGAATGATGAATTATGTAATAGAAAGTTTAATACTAAGCTATGTAAGTGAAAATTATTTGTATTTCAAGACTAATTTTATAACATATTACAAATTCCCATTCGTATTGTCAGCATCCATTTAGATTTAAATATTGCAAAATAGCCTTTTGTGTGTGTGTGCTTTTTTATCTTGCCTGTAAGATCTTGGTATAGTCATGATTAAATTCTATTCAATTTTTATATGGTTAGAGAATTTCTTCAATTATTTTTTAAGATAGGGTGTATAGGTAAATTGAATCTTTGCTTGTCCAAAAATTGTAGTTGTTGACTTCCAACTTCTACTATTACTGATAAGAAAGAAATATTCATCTTATTTTGTTTCTTTTGTAAATAGCTTGTTCTTTCTGTCTGATGCTTTAAGATTTTTTTCTTAATTTCTAGATGTGTCTTTTAAAAAATAAATCTTAATCCTTCCTGGTTATATTCATTATGTATTGCTGAGTAACATATTACTTCAAAACTTAGCACTTTAAAAGAGCAAACATTTTATCTCACAGTTGTTGGTTAGAATTCAGAAATAGCTTAGCTGAGTGGTTCTGCCTTGGTATCTCTCACGAGGTTGCAGTGAGATATCAGCTGGGGCTTCAGTCATCTGAACGCTTGACTGGGGCCGGAGAATCCACTTCCAAGATGGCACACTCACATGGCTGTTGGAAGGAGGCCTCAGTTCCTTGCCATGTGAGTCTCCCTGTAGAGCTGATGAGGTAGTTTTCCAACATGGCAGTTGGCTTCCTCCAGAGCAGGTGATCTAAGAGAAAGAGCAAGGAAGAAGTTACAATGCTTTTATGACACAGTCTCAAAAGTCGCATACTGTCACTTTATTTATTTCTTAAAAATCTCCACCATATTCCTTTCATCAGAAGCAAGTCACTAAGTCCAGCCTACACTCAAGGGAAGGAGAATAAAGCTCCACCTCTTGATGGGAGGAGTATCAAAGGATTTGTAAACATAGTTTAATACTATCACACTGGGTATCAGTGAATCATTTCAATCTGAAGATAAAAATCTTTTTCCAGTTCAGCAAAGTTTTCTTCTATTATTAAAAAAAATTACATGTAATAATTTACGTGTAGATTTTTAAGGGTTTTTAAAATTGAGACACTTTCAGGAAGGAAAGGTGCAATTTTGGCTTAACTCAGATGTAGGTGCCAATGGAAGGACTTTGCTATATTATAAATCATTTGAATTACAATCTGCTATTGTATTTGTCATCTAACCCTTAAATCCATAGGTTACTATTAGAGTTAATACTAGCTATAGTTATAAATATAGTTATATATCAATTTATAACTATAGTTATATTATTATTGTTAATATTACTAACCCCAACACACCTACTCTGTATCTCTGATACTGATATTACTACTGTTACTGATGTTTCCTAGAGCCTCAAAGAAACTCCAGAGATGTCAAGGATAAAAAAATAAACGTAGACTACTGAAATATGCTATAGTCCAATTATTTTCTTAGATATTCAGATGCTACAACAAAATATATTGAAGTCCATCAGACCAAGTAAATTTATATAGTAATTGGTACTTGTGGATTACTATAAATAAAAAAAAAATTGTATCTCCTTAGTGTAAACCCTCAGGACTATTCTTGTGTATTCAGATGGTCTTCATGTACTTACTCTATCAACTGTGACCTGTAGTTTGGACAGGTAATCCTGCATTTCCAAGTATTCAAAACAAACCTCTTAGTAACATTGTTTTTTAAAGCCCAGTTTATCAGGAGGAGTCCAGGACATAGGTGTCTACACTGACTACAAGTTTCTAATCTAAAACAAGTGACCATACTGACCATGATACCAAAAAAACCCCCCAAAACAAGAAATTCAACAACTAATATAAATCTGATGTCTAAAATCATCCAGAATAATACAATTGCCCTTGACTATTTTCAGGCTAGCCAAGAGAGCCATACAATAGCTAATATACCTTGTACCCATCAAAAAAAAAAGATGAAATGATTAGTCATTTTTTAAAAAGGCTGTTTGGTTAACTAAGGTTGATCAAACTGATCCTTGATATTTAGTCTCCTGATTAGGTACAGGCTACCTAAAAAATTAAATACAAAATAGTTTCCAAATGTCTCATGATATTTATAATTGTCCTCATTATGCCATTCTTCACAATCTACCAGAGGTTTAACTGTTACTACGTGGCTATCCAGAGCTGACATTCAACTAATAATGCTGCATCAAAATGAGCCAAATCCCTCTTGGTCAATTCCTCTCATTTAAGAGCAGAATTTTGACCAAAAGCACTTTGAGGGTGAGGATAGTCAAGAAATTCTGATGTAGGATATGGTGCAGTCTTGGTGTAATTAAGGTGTAGGTAGCAATGTAATACAATGCCAGATACTACACGTAGTAAGACAGCTGGTCATACATAATGTATACTTCACATTGAGTATCTAAACTCTTGAGGTTTCTTAGAGGATCCAACCCTAACCCTAAAAACATATTATCTTCCCTGAACTTGATATGGCAGTTTTAAAAACATAGCTTCCAAATTCTTTGCCACTTCTCCCTTTGAGAGGTAGAGTCTATGTTCCTTTCCTTGAATCTAGGCTCTGTGGCCAATAGAAGACAGCTTAGGTGATGCTGGAATAATTTCCAGGCTCAAGTCTTAAGAAACTGGTAGTTTTCACTTCCTGTCTCTTGAGATAATCACTCTTAGAACTGAGTTCCATGCCCATACTTATGATACTGATGACTATTTAGGTTCTTTCTGGTTAGATGGTTTGTTTTCCCAATACTCTCCCAAATACATACATAAAATGTAAAATTTATATCAATATTATAAATGTGTATAAAAATAAAACACATATATTTTAGAAGTGAAATTTCTGGGTCGAAATATATATTTAAAATGTAATATATTACCAAATAGTCCTCCAAAAAGTTTTGTACTATTGTATACTGTTTAGCTGTGATTAATTGGATTTGCTTGCCCCTCATCTACCCTTCGTATTTCAAACTTGTCAGTCTACACCAGTATGAAAGCACAAAAATGTGATGTTATTTTAATTGTAATCTATTAATGATAAAAGCATATGTGCATGTTTATGATATCAATTTTTAAAAATTTTAGTTCTTCTTTCCTGTGACTTGAGGCTGAAGCTCTCAAAAACAAGATATGAATTACACCAAAAAACGTTACTTATAACATATTATTATATGATTGTTTTTCACTATTGCCAACAAAAAAAATGTCACTCACCATCTGGTTCTACAAGAATGAAGTTCACTAGCCACTGTAGTCACTAACCTTTAACACACCCAGAAAGGAATTCAGGGTGGAGATCAGAAATGAGGCACTCTATGCTCTGGGAAAACTGGCAGAACAGGCCTTCTCATAGTGAAATATTTTCAGGAGAAAATTTTATGAACCAAATTTCTTGCACCTTCTCTTACCTAGAAAAGCACTAAAATCATTAACGGAGACATCTGCTCCTTGTGACTAGCAGCAATCTTCTACTGAGATGTGTGCTTGACTGCATATACCTCTTTGCCAAAATTACACATGTACTGACCTCCCCACCTTACCTCTTCTGAGTGCTTCGTCAGAACTCTCTGAAGGGCTGTCTCCCGGGCTATAGTCTATAGTCTTCAGTAACTCCCCAAATATAACTGAACTCCGAGCTCTCACATTGTGCTTTTTTTTTTTCCTTTCAGTTGACACCATCAATCCATTTTTGTTCCTTTGCTGGTATCCTGTTTTTCCATTTGGAAGCTTGTGGAGTTTTCTTTTTTTTTTCAGAGTTCAGAATTTTCACCAGAATGTGTGAAGGTATGTGCATGTATGTTTTTCTGTTAATCTTATTCAACATTCATTAGGCCTTTTTGAAGAAAGTTCCAAATCTTTCATGAATTAAGGGAAATTTTCTTTTATAATATATTTGATTTTTCCCTTTTTTCTTTCCTCTTCATTAACTCCTCCTGGAAATCCTAGTAAACTTTTAGTTTGTTTACTGGACTTATCTCTTTAGTCTTCTCTTACAACTTTCCCTTTTCTGTTTTGCTTTATGTTATTATAAACTTCCAAACTAGGTCTGTCCAAAACAAATTGGAATTGTATAGTTAAAATTTGTGCATTTTGCCAGGGGTTAGGGAGAGGGAGGAATGAGTAAGGGGAGCACAGATAATGTTTAGCGAAGTGAAAATACTCTGTATGACACCGTAGTGATAGTTATATGTCACTATGTATTTGTCCAAACCCACAGAATGTATGACATCAATGTAAACTATGAACTTTGGGTGATAATGATGGGTCAGTGTAAGTTCATCAGCTATCACAAACGTACCACTCTGTGATGTTGATGATGGGGGAGGCTGTGCATGTGTGGGGACAAGGGGCATATAGGAAATCTCTGTACGTTCTGCTCAATTTTGCTGAGATAAAATAAGCCTATTTTTTTAAAAACCTGTGCATTTCAAAATAATGTAAATTTATCTCATGAGAAAAATGACTGTAAAAAACTTTGCATGAGGGTTGGAAGTGATGAAGGTTTGATGAATTAAGAATGGCAGATTATCAACAACTATTGACGTTTGGTGATATTGGAGTTCATTATACCATTCTGTTTATTTCATGCATGTTCAAAATTCTATGTAATGAAAAGTAAGAAGAAAAACAAAACAAAACAAAAGTTGGTTAACAGCCTTAGTAGTTCTGCTATTTGGTCTGTTTCAGAAAACAAAAACAAAAGCAGAGAGAGAGAGAGAGAGAATTTAACTGGAAGGATATTGATGGCTTCCCAGAATCAGTGGAAGGCTGGGAGACCTAGCTTAGCAAAAACACAGAAACCAATGCAGCTTAAGGCTTGACAGCAGGAGTTATAGCTATGGATTTATAGGAAAATTTTGAAAAAAACTGCTCCAGGCCTGTGATCTCTGAGCTTCCAGCATTTCCTGGGCTCTATTACAAAAATTAATACCACCATCTAGTGGCCTCTTCCTAAACCTGTGTGTAGTTGCAGATTTCTTGACTGCTTTTCCAGTTCACTATCATTCATATGCTAGTGGACTGGAATCTTCTATATATTCCTCAGAATTTTTAAATTGCTTTTTTCTTGGGGGGGGTAAGGGGGATCAGGTTTACTGAGGTATAATTTATGTACAGTAAAACTTTAGTGTACAGTTCTATGAGTTTGGATAAATATAAACCATTTTCACAAATAGTTGTGTAACCACCACCACAATCAAGATATGGAATAGTTTCATCACTGCAAAAAATTCTTCTGTGCTCATTTGAAGCCAGCCTCTCCATCCAGCCCACAGCTCCTGGAAACCCCTGATACGTTTTTTCTCTCTATAGTTTTATCTTTTCCAAAATGTCAAATACATGGAATCATACAATATGTAGCCTTTGAGTCTGGCCTCCTTCTGTCCACATAATGCATTGGGATTCATCCATGTTGCCGCCTGTATTGATAGTTCCTCCCTGAGTACTCCCCTACCCCCCATTGTTTTTGGCTGAGTAGCCTTTCATTGTATGGATGTACCAACGTGTGTTTATCCATTCACCAGTTCAAGAACATTTGGACTATTTTCAGTTTTTGGAGATTATGAATAAAGTCACTATAAACACTTGCATATAGGTTTTTGTGTAAATAAAAGTTTCATTTCTCTTGGGCGCTTACCTAGGATAGGATTGCTGAGTTGTATGGTATGTGTATATTTAACTTTATAAGAAACTGCCAAAGTATTTTCTAAAGTAGTTGTGCCATTTTGCACTCCTGACAGAAACATTTTTCTCTGCTTATGACCTTCTACCTGTTTTTCCAATATTGCCACATTTTACTTAAAATTTTTTTCTTCTCTCATTTTATGGGATTTCAGAAGGCTGGGAAAATGATACCAAAATATTTAAAATAGCATATCATGTTTATTAACTATTTGTACTGCCTAATTTGTGAATTTCATCTCTACCTTTCTCAATTGGGGTCTTGGTAATTTTTGTTTTTATTTATTATAATGTGCTACATATACTTTAGAGATTAACATACCTGTTCTTTTGCTGTTAAAGTTTCCCTATCTCTTGTCATGTTCCAATGTACATGGTTTTAAAATTAGGACAGAGTATATAATGCTTTACTAAATCATTGGGTACCCACAATGTGCTAGGCAGTGGAATATAGTCTGAAAATAACTAACATTTTGTACAGTGTTTTATCATTTACAGAGTGCTTTCATATATATTATTTAATGCTATATAAGAAAATTAAAAGAGAAGAAACAATTGAAACAGGAGGGAAGGGGGCAGGGTACAACATTTAAAAGAATGACATAGCCATTGAGGATACAATATAAATTGATTAGAACCAACTAGGTCCAAGATGGCAGAAGATTCGCCTTCCAGTGGACCTTGAGCCTCATTATATGCTCATTGTAATGCATTAGCACATGCTAAATGACACACCCACCAGCGCCATGACAGTTCTGAGGCTGACCGTAAAAGGCTAAAAGGCAGGCGGTGGCCCAAATCCAGGAAACCCCTGCCCCTACTCCAAAATAGTTGTAATAATCCTGCCACTCATTAGCCTATGAAATTACCCAGCCCATAAAAACTAACCACCCCGTATTTCGGGTAAAAACTAACCAACCCATATTTCGGGGCCTCTCGCCTTCTGAGGTGGCCCACATTCTGTCTCTGGAGTGTTTTACTTCCAGGGCCGCTGTTGCTTTTTGAGATGAGAGCATTCTGTCTATGGAATGCATATCTCTCTAAATAAGTCCCTTCTTACTCATTACTTTGTCTCTCGCCGAATTCCTTCTGTGCAGAGACATAAAGAACCTGAGCTTCATGAAGTCCTGAGAGACCAGGTGTGCGATCTCAATTAAAAGACAGTGGGTTCAAGTCCCAATCTGGGTTTTGGCTGGGTTCGAGTCCCGTTTGAGTTGTACGATTTCACAATCACCCACAACCAAACATTCTTTTCATGTATATATTGTGGACAATTAAAGGGTACAGAGAAATGTCAAAATGATGTGTTGAATTGGCTAAGGAATGAAGAAAGTTGGAGAATGAGGTAACAAATGTGTGAGTGGGAGGCTGGCAAGTGGAGAAAGGAAGGCCATTCAAAGAGTTTTGGGTAAACATTCCCTTGGGTATCTTTACAATATACATTCACATTTTTAAATAGTCTTTTGAAATGCTGCTTACCTATCTTTTCCAACAAGTTTTCCCCAGAGAAGGAATTTTACTTTGGGCAACTAACACCGCCACTAGGGAAAGAAATCTTAGGTAAAATGCGGGTAGGTTTGAAAAGGCAGACTTTGTGAGGTTTCTCCTTTCAGGAAAAGCATCTACTCTTGTAACAGTCCCTAAGTAAATTTGGGCCACGCCGCTTTTTTTTAAGCTCAGATTTGTGGTGTCTTGGTTGAATTGAGGCTCTGAATGTAGAGCTTATTACCAGGAAGATGCAGAAGTTTAAACACATCAAGCTATTGGTTACAAATTGAGCCCAAAATATATGCGAAACTGAGTCCCCTTAAAACTGAGCTCCCCTGCCAAATTTATGATTAACCTCTCTACCCAGAACTTGATTCCCTTTCTTGTCCCACTCCTGTCCCTCTCAGGATTGAGAAGTATCAAAGAAAAGGGGGGATTGAAACTGAGCAGGACCATGCAGGGCCCTCGCAAGTACGAAGGCCCCTCCTGTCCCCAGTTCTTTTTTGTTGAAAAAAAGAAAAGGCTTTGGCCTCCTAGGCCTTCCCTGAGTTCCAAAGAGCAGACTCAAGCAATTAATTAAGGAAGTGAAGGAAACAAAGGAAAAGCAGTTAAGAAACAATAGTTTAGTGATAAAACAGAGTCCCAGTTCCTTCTCAAGGGCTATACATAACAATCTGACACATTGTGGGCCTCTCACTGCTGTGGCCTCTCCCGTTGCGGAGCACAGGCTCCGGACGCGCAGGCTCAGCGGCCATGGCTTACGGGCCCAGCCGCTCTGTGGCATGTGGGATCTTCTTGGACCGGGGCACGAACCCGTGCCCCCTGCATCGGCAGGCGGACTCTCAACCACTGTGCCACCAGGGAAGCCCTGACACATATTTTGAGTTGTTCTGCAGGAACTAAGACCACCACCCAGGCGAAGGATGGTGGTTACCTTCTGAGCACAAGCACTAGGCCCCAGACTGGTTGGAACCAGAAGGTTGGTGACTGAGATTCCTGAAACACCACCCTGTTACTTCACCACCAACCAATCAGAGGAAAGGCAGGTACCCTGCAGTCCTCATTCCAAATGTTGCCTTTAATAACCCTATCCTGAAAGCCAGAGGGAAGTTCAGGGTTTTTGAGCATGAGTTGCCCGTTTTCCTCACATGGCACCTACAATAAACACTGTACTTTCCTTCACTACAACCTGGTGTCAGTAAATTGCCCTTACTGTGCGGCAGGTGAGTGGACCCAAGTTCAGTTCAGTAACATATGTACTTGTATAAGTATTATGATTCCTATTGCCAGAATACTAAATTCATGGACATTATGTAAAAAGTGATTTTGACATATGAAAACAGCTTAAAGTCCTAAATTTAAAAATTCCATGTAGGGACTTCCCTGGTTGTCCAGTGGGTAGGACTCTGTGCTCCCAATGCAGGGGGTCCAGATTCAATCCCTGGTCAGGGAACTAGATCCCGCATGCATGCCACAACTAAAAGTCCTCATGCCACAACTAAGGAGTCCGCACGCCACAACTAAGAAGTCTGCATGCTGCAACAAAGATCCCGCGTGCTGCAACTAAGACCCAGCACAGCCAAAATAAATAAATAAATATTTTAAAATTCCACGTAAAGTGTTATAATTACTTATACAAGAACAGAAAACATACTACATTTCAAAACCTGAAGAGCTTCATTTTCTTCACCCTCACTGTGAGCTATTTTATGAGTTACCATGTTTCATGCTTATATTTTCAGTTTTTAATATATGAACATGCCAATAGCAGCATTATTCACAATAGCCAAGATGTGGAAGCAATCCAAATGCCCATAGACAGTTAAACGGATAAACGTATGTATATATATTTTATATAAAATAGAATTTTATTCAGTATTAAAAAGGAAGGCAATCCTTTCACATGCTACAAACTGGTTGAAACTTGAGGACATTATGCTAAGTGAAATAAACCAGTCACAAAAAGACAAATACTGTATGATTTGAGGTATTTAAAGTAGTCACATTCATAGAAACAGAAAATGGAATGGTGGTTATCAGAGGCTGAGTGGAGGAGGAAATGGGATGTGTTTTTTGCAGAATGAAAAAGTTATGGAGGTTTGTTGCACAACAATGTTAATATACTTAGCACTATTGAACTGTACACTTACAAATGGTTAAGATGGTAAATTTTATGTTGTGTATTTTTTTTACCACAACTAAATATATAAACACCCAGTGAATTTGTGCCATGAATTTTGTTAAGGATAACCAATTCAAAAAAATTCATCAAAATCATGGCACTGCAAACAGATGAAAGAAACAGTGGTTAACAGGGCCATTACTCTGCTTTAAAATGTGCCCAGTAATACATGTGGCTTTAAAGATTGTTTGGCAATGTATATTTTGAATATTTAATAAACAGTAAAAGGCTAGAGCCAGTTGGCCTGGTTTGAATCTCAGTTCTGTGGTTTACTGTCTATCTAACCTTAAGTTAGTCTCTCTCTCTGTCTTCTCAATCATAAAAGGGCAATGAGAAGATAATGTACCCATCTCATAGGACTGTTATGAGGATTAAATGAGTTGACATATGTAAGGAATTTAGAATAGGGCCTTGGCATAAAGTGCTATGTAAGATTTACTACTACTACTACTGTTAAGGGTTTTCTTCATCACCAGTTTTAGAAATTTGTCAAAGGCAAGACACCAAAAATTGCATTCCTCCCTTTCCTAGAGATGATGAAGGGACAGGATTTGGCTGAATCACTTCTCACCAGGAGGATGTCAGTTTGGCTCTAAGAGAAGGTGACCAAAATTTGAAAGAACAGTTGAGACAGAGGGCATAGCAGAGGTAATCAATAAAAATATAATTATGATAATAACATTCAATGATCTGCTTTAATAAAATGTGACATTCAAAAATATGATTGTATCATATATGGGTGGTTATTTCATTACACAATCATCTGTTGCTTTATGAAAGGATTAATCATATGATTTTTAAACAATAAGCTTTATGGTGTGTCTTATTTTTATTTATTATTTCAAACTTATAACAAAGTTGCAATAAAGAGCTCCCATAAACCCTTCTCTTAGAGCATTCAAGGTTTGCCAACTGACCCAATAGTTCCCTTTATAGCAAAAGTTTCAATCTAGGTGCATGTATTTCTCTCAGCTTCAATCTAGAACAGTTCCATATATTGACCTTCATTTTTTTAAGATTACTGTAGCTGATTGTATTTTCCAAGATTGCACCACATTTGCAGTTCCACATGCTCTTCCAGAATCCTCTCCTTGAATCTGGACAGGCCTTGTGACTTATTCCATGAATAGAATGCAGAGAAGTAAACGGTGACTTCAAGGCTAGATAGAAAAGGCTGCACAGCTTCTACCTGGTTCTCACTAGTTCTTTCTCTGTCTTGCTCTTGTGTGTGTGTCTCTCTCACACACTCACTCCCTGGGAGTCCTGAGCTGACCCATAGGAAATCCAGTTACTGTGAAGCTGTGGTAATGGAGAGACCACATAGAGACAGAGATGCCAGATGGGCTGCAGCTGTTCCAGCTCTCAGTTGTTGAGTCTCCCTGTTCAGGTGTTAAGAGATGTGAGTGGGAAAGCCTTCACATGATTCTAGCTCCCAGCCTTCGAGCCACTCTAGCTGACGTCTAGTGGAGCTGTGCTCTGCACTGTATTAGCTGACACATTAGGGCAAAGAAGAGCTGCTCCTGCTGAACCTGTCCAAATTGTAGTAAAATGAATAATGTTGTTTTAAACCACTAGATTCAAGGGTGTTTGTTGCAAAGCAAGAGATAACTGGAAAAATTACAGACCTGTTATTTTTTTAAACGTGCCTCCATTTGGGTTTGCTTGATGTTTACTCAACCTTAGGTTATACATTTTAGGCAAGCACTACTGAAGTAATACTATGGTTGCCTCATTGCATTCATCAGGTGACACGTTGATGATTTTTTCCTAACTTCGACCACTTGGGTAACGAGGTATCCTCAAGTTTTTCCACTGTAAAGTTACTATTTTCCTTGTATAATTATTATTTTCTAGGGAGATACTTTGAGACAATGTAAATAAAACCTGTTCTTGATCCTACTTTCATCCACGAATTTTACCATCCATTGATGTTTCTTGTCTGAATTTATTATTTGTGTGATGGTTGCCAAATGATGACTTTCCTTTTTTTAAAATTAATTTTTATTTTATATTGGGGTATAGTTGATTTACAATGTTGTGTTAGTTTCAGGTGTACAGCAAAGTGATTCAGTTGTACATATACATATATCCATTCTTTCTCAGATTGTTTTCCCATATAGGTTATTACAGAACGTTGAGTAGAGTTACCTGTGCTACAGTAGGTCCTTGTTGATTATCTATTTTACAGAATGTGTACAAATGATGATTTTCTAACTCAATTATTCCTTTGAACTTTATTAGTTGACTATTATATGGAACGGTTTTCTCTCCTTTTAATCATTTATTTATATCATCAGAGACTGATGGATTCCTAATTTAATCAGAGAGTACAATCTGTTTACCATCGCTATTTTGATATATTGTTCCAGATTTGGCCAGTAAAATCTTTTCAAAGTGACTCTGTGTCCCTCTGAAATGTGCCCATCATTCTCTGAGCACTTCCTAACTTCCTGGCACAAAAAGATGTTCCTGGTCACCTTGTCCCTGCCTCAGTCCTGAGATCAGCCATTTCTCCAAGAAGTCCTGGTTCTTCTTGCTGGAGACCGGTATTTAGAAAACAGTATCTGGGTGCTAGGTTTGCTTGTTGCTACTGGATGTTACTGTTTCCAGGGCTTTTCTGTGGACAGAGACAAGTGAACAGGTAACACTGTAGAGGGTGGTGAGTAATGATGAAGGGGAAAGGATTATGGGGGCACAAAAGAGGAAGAGACATCTAACCCAAGACTTCGGGGTTGTGGGGGGGGAACAGAAATATTCTAGATAAAAGACATTTCTGTGCAAAAGGCCCAAGTCAAGAGAGATCATGTCATATTTAAGGAATGAAAGAAGTTTAATATGGCTAGAGAGTAGAGTGAGGAGGGCAGTGGTAATAGCAGGCTACAAGGTAAACAGGCTGGTCAAATTTCCAAGTACCAAGTAAGCAATGTTAGAAGTTTTGGAGTTTACCCTGAGAGCAATGGGAACCCATTAAGAAGATTCTGGGCAGAGTATGTATGATCAAATTTAGAACAGTTGTCTTTAAGTTTTTTTTTTTTCTAACTCACATACCATCCTAAAATGATTTTGAAAAACTATGTACTTCCTTCCACATTTTAAGTTGACATCTAATATTCTTCGTAGGTTTAAAAGTTAATTTTTTTGTTAATGGCAGATTTAAAATATTAAACATTTGAAAGATGAAATAAGATGACCATGGATTATACCTGAAATAAATATTTTATGATATGATAGTCATCAAATCTGAAAAGTCACATAAATTTTCTCTGTGGATTTTCTGAAATGTTTCTTTTAAAATGTATTGGTCCCAGAAACCACACAATTACATTTATAAGAATCAGCATCACTATTCTATGTTGCCTAAGTTGTTCTGAATTCAGGGCACTCTTCACCCTTAACCTTAATAATCATATAAAAATATTATAGGACAGGTAACAGAAGGAAGACCTTACAGGTTTAAGATGCCTCAACTAATCATTAAAACACTTCCACTTTTGCCAGAATGGAGTAACGAACTGGATGCACCCTCCTGGAAACAACAATAACAGAAAACTCGGACAAAATATATGCAACAATGGTTGCAAGATACTGGATATCAAGCAACAAAGGTCAGATCCCTGAGAGACAGGAAGCAAAAAAGATGAGCCCTTCAATTGCCTTAGCTTACTGCCTTGAGAATCTCCAGATTAAAGAAATAAACTTAACCATATCAATAATCACATTAAATGTAAATGGTATAAACACTCCAATTAAAGCAAGATGTAATTATGTGCTGTCTACAAGAAACACTTTAAACATAAAGACACAAACAGGATAAAGGGTTGCAAAAGATATATCATGCCAAGAACCAGTCAAGAAAGCAGGCATGCTGTTTTGGACACAGTAGATGTCAGAGTGAAGAATATTACTGGGGATCTAAAAAATATCATTTCATAACTATAAAGGGATCAATAATGATTCTAAACATTTATGATCCTAAAAACAGAGCTTCAAAATACACAAAGCAAAAACTGATAGAACTATAAGGAGAAACTGATAAAATCACGATTACCGTTGGAAATTTTAGTGCCCCTCTTTCAATAATTGATATATAAAATGAACAGGAAATTAACAAGAATAGTCTTGAACAACGTTTTGTTTCAGACTTGAGTTTGGGACCCACTATGACATTTAACATCTAACTGAGGATGTATACAGTGATAGGGACCTGGAGCTCAGAAGAGAGAGCTGTCATGACATACAGCCTATTAAGGTGTTTTTAAGCAAGTCTCTCTCTCTCTCTCTCTCTCTCTCTCTCTCTCTCTCGCTCTCTCTCTCTCCCGACTCGCTCTCTCTCTCTCTCTCTATATATATATATATATATATATTTTTTTTTTTTTTTTTTTTTTTTTTTCTTGCGGTACGCGGGCCTCTCACTGTTGTGGCCTCTCCCGTTGAGGAGCACAGGCTCCGGACGCGCAGGCTCAGCGGACATGGCTCACGGGCCTAGCCACTCTGCGGCATGCGGGATCTTCCCTGACCGGGGCACGAACCCGTGTCCCCTGCATCGGCAGGCAGACTCTCAACCACTGCGCCACCAGGGAAGCCCGCAAGTCTATATTTTTAAATAAGTGCCCCAGGGAAACACAGGTGAAGAACAGGATGAGAAGAGGGCTAGGAATGGAAATACTGAAGAAAACCAATACTTACGTTTCCTCCTATAGGAAAGATATACAAAGAGGGACAAGAAAAGGTGATGGAGAAAAATCATGGAGGTAAAAAGACACCTGTATGATGCCCTGTAAGGACATACAGTTTCAAGAAGGAGGAAGGGGTGAATAGAGTCAAAAGCTTCAGAAGACTTAAGCTATAAGGATTCTGGTACATGCTGACATTCTTAGCCATAAACACAAGTGACTACTAGAATATATTTAAATTAGGTATTATCTAATACAGATGGGGTTTAGCCAATCCTTAATGCCGGCACATCACATTCCATTCCATTCCAGGTGGATGTTAATGCAATTCTCCTATTGGTTACCACACTGTTCTCTGGATTGTTCACTCAGACCTATCAAGAGAACACAGTCTCCATGGCTTTAGAAAGTTCAAGTATCCATTTTTCACCTCGAAGAAAGGTAAGTAAAATACTTTCCTTGAGTGTGAGGTCCAGGAGGGCCTTGGGCCTTTTGATCCTGTAAATATTTTACTAACAAACTGTTTATCCCTTCCCAGGTCAGGTACCCCTTACCTCCTATATAGAGAGGCAAAAGCACATAATCTCACTGGGCCTCAAATTTTTTATTAGTAAAAGTGGATAAGAACACCAATCTTACTGCACTACTTCCACGGGATTATTTAGAATAAAATGAGTTTTTGGAAGTCAGGGCAGTCTCAGTCTAGCTCCTTAATACCTGGACTAGAGCTTGACACACAGCATGAGCTCAGCAAATATTGGCCGTATTATAATATTAACTGAATATCTGTTAAAAGGCTTTGTAAACGGAAAGCCGCCCCAAGTGTTATTATTTATTCCCCAACCCTGGTTTAGACCCACAGGTGACCAAATTCAAGGTACTGTAATACTTGCATTGACGGGTATCAGTGAGTAGCTGGAGAGACTACAGTTCCTCCCTTTCCCACAAACAATCTAAATAAAAATACTGCTGTGCAAACAGAGCTCTACTCCGTCGGTCCAGTTTCCCACCAGGTTGCCACTCCCAAACCCCTTCCTTTTGGAAATTCTGCACCCGCTGTAGAACTTTTGAGGGACCTAAGTGATCAAATGTCACTTTTAAGTCCACGTTGAAGTCACCACGAAACTATTCAAAGCAGCCTTGGCTTCCCCCATGACCCGCAACCTGGGATGAGGCCGCACCACCGGGTAAGCGTTCCCCAGCGACCCAGCTCTCTGGAGGCCTCCTCTTCAGTGCCACTAGCCTCTCTCGCATCAAAGGCTGCGGGCCGGCGGGCCAACAGTAAGCGAACGGCGGCTTGGGTTTTTCTCCGAGGCCGGCTTTAGCGGCGGGGGTGGGGCAGGGCGCCACCGGCCTGCCTCTCAGCGCCTGCTGCCGGGTACGGGGGCGGGACCGGGGCAGCTAAGCTGGGCGCCGCGGGCTCCTCCTCCAAAGGGCGGGCCAGACAGGGGCGGGGGCGCGGCCAGGCGCCGCAGGCCCCTCCTCTTGTGGGTGGGCAGGCCTGAGACCCGCAGGTTTCTTCTACCGGGGGCGGGACTCGGCGGCCCGGACGGACCTGGAGGCGGGGCCGGACGCCGAAGTCCCCTCCTCCAGAGGCGGGCTTATTGGACTGCAGCAGCAGTGGCGGCGGCGGCGGCGGCGGCAGCTGCGGGTGTTCGCTGCTCGGCAGCCTAGCCACAAGGGCTCTGGCTCCTCCCAGTGGCCGGCCAGTGCGGAAGCAGGAGGCGGGGGCAGCGTGCGCGCTGCTGGTCTTCTCTCCCGCGGCGCTGGGGCCCGTGCTCCGCGGCTGCTGCTCCACTCGGCGCTTCGCAGGCGGCCAGCTCCTCTCCGCGCCTCCCGCCCGCTCCTCGACCAGGCCTCCTCCTCAGCCCCGGCCCGTGGCGTCGACCCCACCGGCCCTCTCCCGCCCCGTCTCATCTCTCGCCGCCGCCGCCGCAGCCCCCGCCCCGATGGCTCTGTGCAACGGAGACTCCAAGGTCAGTCTCTGGCGTGGGGGGTCCCTGCCTCACCGCTTCCGGACGGAGGCAAGGCTCCGGGGCTGGGGAACCACCGCGCGGGGCCCTTCTCCGCCTCCTCCCCCCAGCCCGCCAGCGGAGCCCTGCGGCCCTGGCAGCGGCGCGTCGGAGAGCCTCCAGTCGGGGCCTGTGGCATGTTTTCTCCTCGGGAGCGGCAGGTGCTTTGTTGATTTTTGTCTGCGTGTCGGGGTTCCTGCGCCCGCTGAGCTCCTGGCGTCGGGGAGGGCGTCAGCTTCCCGTGGTCGCGCTGCTGGCCCCAGCCTCCCCCGCGTCGCTGTGGGGCTCAGAGCCCGCGGAGCGCGGTCGGAGGGTGGGGGTAGGGAGGCGAGCGGACGTCTCTGTGTGTGTGTGTGTGTGTGTGACTGTCTGTCTGTCTGTGAGGGGGGGCTTCCTCAGCCCTCACCCAGCCCCTTCGGGAGTCGGGCAGCCTTTTGTGGAGCTCCCGGGGCCCGCCGAAGGCAGAGCGGGGTCGGGGCCTCGCGTGCGGCGTTGGAGCTGGGCGGGTCTCCAGTCTTCCCGCCACCCCGTTTCCCGCCTGTCCTCGGTGGGGCTCGCCGGGTTTCCCCCCTTGGGGTCCGCGGCGGCGAGACCGGCCCTGGATGAGGCCGCTTGACCGCGTGCCCTCCCCCCAAGCCCCCGTCAGCGCCCTCCCGGGGTCGGGGCCGGTGGCCGGAGGGTCGCTCACTCCGTTCCCCTCCCCCCATCCTTCTCCGAGGGAAGGAGCGTGTGTCCAGCCCCGCCCCCATCCCGCTCACTCCTTATTTTTCAAGTTGGTTTGCGATGGGACCCGCTCCCGGCCTTTGCGAGCCCCTTCCGGGACGCAGGCCGCCGCCACCGCGCCCGGGAACCGGGGGGGTCGCGAGTCCCGGGTGCGGGAGAAGTTATCTCAATGTGCCGAGTGGAGGGAGTAGTTTGGGCCGCCTCAGCGTTTCTCGTCACCTCCGACGCACTTCTTCAGACCCTCTTCTTTCGTCTCGCTTCTGAATCGAGCACCTTCGCTTTCACTTCTGTGTTAAAATTTTCGTTGGCCTGGAGTTCTCTCAGACCCGCACAATCAGTGTTGTCAGCGGGAACCCGCGCGATTTTGAATTGCGATTTAAGCGAAATTTACCTCCCACACGCTGTTTAGGGCCCGGCTAAAAGAAATTACTTCATTACGTTTCATTCAGGATGTGTGGAACTTTAAACATCAGGTGGGAATTGGTGTTCTAAGTCAGGTAGAATTGTCTTTTCGGGAGTATTCTCTTATAAAGGTGGTGCCTAGTCACATCTTAGTGGGTCCTCTCCATTAGTAATTGCTTACTCTCTAGTAAACATTCAAATAAATATTTGTTGAACAAATTAGTAAAGATTAAGGTAGCTGATAAACTCCTTTAAACCGAGGAAAACTAATGCTCAGACTATGATCTTTCTCAAGATCATAAAGGGGAATGAAGACAGGCTAACTCTTAGTTTTTGGCCTCAGAAGCTTATGTAAACCTCAACATACAGCTCTTTCCTGTACACTAGTTAACTTACAAAGCATTTTTCTTCTCCCTTTAATTTTGAGCCGTAAAATCATTGAAAAGATTCATCTTTGTGCTGGTAGAGGAAATGACTGTGTTATTAGGAGGATTCAAACCTAATTTACAGACTTTGAAAAATATGTGCTGATTTGAAAACAGTATTTACACAAAATTGAGTGACAGCAGGAAGTTAAAAGATTCAGTTTCCAAATTACCTGACTCCGGTGTACGGAACATACAGTATTCTTGCTAGCTGGTGTGGTTTTTTTTTGTTCAACTTGAATTTTAAAGAGAATCTTATAAGTTTGATATATCTGAGACCCAGGTGAATTGCTGGTTACCTTATTTTTATTTCAAGGTTCTTTATGTTTTGTAGCATAAGCAAGCATGTGTCTTCTTTTTTTTTCTTTCTTTCTTTTTTTTTTTCCCCGGCTGTGCTGCTTGGCTGCTTGTGGGATCTTACTTCCCACACTAGGGATCCAACCTGGGCCCAGGCAGTGAAAGCGCCGGGTCCTAACAACCGGACTGCCAGGGAATTCCCATTGTTGTTGTTTTTTTTTTACTTTACTAACAATTAGATGTAAAACAAATTGAAAGCATTTTCAAGAGGAGCAATCCAGGAAAATAACATTTCATCACATCTATGATTATTTCATGAACTCCTAAGGAGGGGGAAAAAAAACCTATAAGTAAAGCCATAATATGTAAAAACGTTCTGATGATATGATCAATGATGTGTCATTGATCATAAGAAACATTTAAAGTAAAGAGATGTTTAAATATGGGGGGGGTTGCAGAGTAAAGTAAGTGAAATATGATATTCTGAGAGGTCCACCCAGAAATCTAAGTAGGAATCTATTTTCCATAGCTTACCACTGAAACCACCTTTCCCTCTGGTGTGAAATACAGGTACTGGACCCAAGCTTACGTTGTACATCTATTGTGCCTCTGACAGTTGTGTGTAAATCTTAGTTGATAAAGTGGGGAAAGAGCTCATTTTGATTCCTGTTCTGGTACATCTCAGTATTTTTCAGGGTTTTTGAAAAAGACATTTTTGCATGATAGAAATTAGGGAGAGACCTACCTAAATTCTGTAAAATGATTTGGGCTGTTTTACCCACAGAGTATCATTTTAGAGCTGGGAAGGATCTTTATGAGTTCTAACTTCCTAAGCTGAAAAAACATAGCTGGCTTTTCTTTTTCTTCAGGGCTACTGTGGTTAACCATCCAAGGCAGAGATTATTCTTTTCCTTAAACAGCTGATATAATGTTATTTAGTTAAGATCTTATCTCACATAAACAAGAGCATAGGCAGTCAGCTTTTCTTTAAAAAGTTTTTACAACTATTCAGTGTTGTATATGAATATATGTATGTAGCAAATATTAGACATAGTAACTTTTTTCAGTTTTATTAAGGCAAGATTATAAGAGTAATGTTCTTTGGACTACTTGTCAAGTTTCCCACTTTTAGTCCCATCTAAGCCTTAGACTCTTTTTTTTAAAAAACATCTTTATTGGAGTATAATTGCTTTACAATGGTGTATTAGTTTCTGCTTTATAACAAAGTGAATCAGCTATACATATATCCCCCTATCTCCTTCCTCTTGGGTCTCCCTCCCACCCTCCCTATCCCATCCCTCTACGTGGTCACAAAGCACCTAGCTGATCTCCCTGTGCTATGCGGCTGCTTCCCACTAGCTATCTATTTTAAATTTGGTAGTGTATATATGTCTATACCACTTTCTCACTTCGTCCCATCTTACCCTTCCCCCTCCTTGTGTCCTCAAGTCCATTCTCTACATCTGCATCTTTATTCCTGTCCTGCCCGTATGTTCTTCAGAACCTTTTTTTTTTTAGATGCCATATATATGTGTTAGCATACAGTATTTATTTTTCTTCTGCCTTACTTCACTCTGTATGACAGTCTCTAGGTCCATCCACCTCACTACAAATAACTCAGTTTTGTTTCTTTTTATGGCTGAGTAATATTCCATTGTATATATGTGCCACATCTTCTTTATCCATTCATCTGTTGATGGACACTTAGGTTGCTTCCATGTCCTGGCAATTGTAAATAGAGCTGCAATGAACATTGTGGTATGTGACTCTTTTTGAATTACGGTTTTCAGAGGGTATATGCCCAGTAGTGGGGTTGCTGGGTCATATGGTAGTTCTATTTTTAGTTTTTTAAGGAACCTCCATACTGCATTTATTCTTTGTAGATTTTTTGACGATGGCCATACTGACTGGTGTGAGGTGATAACCTCATTGTAGTTTTGATTTGCATCTCTCTCATGATTAGTGATGTTGAGCATGCTTTCATGTATTTGTTGGCAATCTGTATATCTTCTTTGGAGAAATGTCTATTTAGGTCTTCTGCCCATTTTTGGATTGGGTTCTTTGTTTTTTTGTTATTGAACTGCATGAGCTGCTTGTAAATTTTGGAGATTAATCCTTTGTCAGTTGCTTCATTTGCAAGTATTTTCTCCCATTGTGAGGGTTGTCTTTTCATCTTGTTTATGGTTTCCTTACCTGTGCAGAAGCTTTTAAGTTTCATTAGGTCCCATTTGTTTATTATTTTATTTTATTTTATTTTTTTATGGTATGCGGGCCTCTCACTGTTGTGGCCTCTCCCATTGTGGAGCACAGGCTCTGGACGCGCAGGCTCAGTGGCCATGGCTCGCGGGCCCAGCTGCTCCGCGGCATGTGGGATCTTCCCGGACCGGGGCACAAACCTGTGTCCCCTGCATCGGCAGGCGGACTCTCAACCACTGCGCCACCAGGGAAGCCTCCATTTGTTTAATTATGTTTTTATTTACATTTCTCTAGGAGGTGGGTCAAAAAGGAGCTTGCTGTGATTTATGTCATAGAGTGTTCTGCCTATGTTTTCCTCTAAGAGATTTATGGTGTATGGCCTTACATTTAGGTTTTTAATCCGTTTTGAGTTTATTTTTGTGTATGGTGTTAGGGAGTGTTTTAATTTCATTCTTTTACATGTAGCTATCCAGTTTTCCAAGCACCACTATTGAAGAGGCTGTCTTTTCTCCATTGTATATTGTTGCCTCCTTTATCAAAAGTAAGTTGACCATATGTGTGTGGGTTTATCTCTGGGCTTTCTATCCTGTTCCATTGATCTGTATTTCTGTTTTTGTGCTAGTACCATACTGTGTTGATTACTGTAGCTTTGTAGTATAGTCTGAAGTCCGGGAGCCTGATTCCTCCAGCTCCGTTTTTCTTTCTCAAGATTGTTTTGGCTGTTGGGTCTTTGTGTTTCCATACAAATTGTGAAATTTTTTGCTCTGGTTCTGTGAAAAATGTCCCTGGTAATTTGATAGGGATTGCATTGAATTTGTATATTGCTTTGGGTGGTATAGTCATTTTCACAGTGTTGATTCTTCCAGTCCAAGGACATGGTATATCCCTCCATCTGTTGGTATCATCTGTAATTTCTTTCATCAGTGTCTTATACTTTTCTGCATACAGGTGTTTTGTCTCCTTAGGTAGGTTTATTCCTAGGTATTTTATTCTTTTTGTTGCAGTGGTAAATGGGAGTGCTTCCTTAATTTCTCTTTCACATTTTTCATCATTAATGTATAGGAATGCAAGAGGTTTCTGTGCATTAATTTTGTATCCTGCTACTTTGCCAAATTCAGTGATTAGCTCTAGTAGTTTTCTGGTAGCATCTTTAGGATTCTCTATGTATATTATCATGTCATCTGCAAACAGTGACAGCTTTACTTTTTCTTCTCTGATTTGGATTCCTTTTATTTCTTTTTCTTCTCTGATTGCTGTGGCTAAAACTTCGAAAACTATGTTAAATTATAGTGCTGAGGGTGGACAACTTTGTCTTGTTCCTGATCTTAGAGGAAATGGTTTCAGTTTTTCACCATTGAGAATGATGTTGGCTGTGGGTTTGTCATATATGGCCTTTATTATGTTGAGGTACGTTCCCTCTATGCCTACTTTCTGGAGGGTTTTTTATCAAATGGTGTTGAATTTTGTCAGAAGCTTTTTCTGCATCTATTGAGATGATCATACGGTTTTTATTCTTCAATTTTTTAATATGGTTTATCACATTGATTGATTTGCGTATATTGAAGAATCCTTGCATTTCTGGGATAAAGCTCACTTCATCATTATGGTGTATGATCCCTTTAATGTGCTGTTGGGTTCTGTTTGCTAGTATTTTGTTGAGGATTTTTGCATCTATGTTCATCAGTGATATTGGCCTGTTGTTTTCTTTCTTTGTGACATCTTTGTCGAGTTTTGGTATCAGGTTGATGGTGGCCTTGTAGAATGAGTTTGGGAGGGTTCCTTCTGCTGTATTTTTGAGGAGTTTGAGTAGGATAGGTGTTAGCTCTTCTCTAAATGTTTGATAGAATTCACCTGTGAAGCCATCTGGTCCTGGGCTTTTGTTTGTTGGAAGATTTTTAATCACAGTCTCAATTTCAGTGCTTGTGATGCATCTGTTTATATTTTCCTTTTCCTCCTGTTTCAGTCTCGGAAGGTTGTGCTTTTCTAAGAATTTGTCGATTTCTTCCAGGTTGTACATTTTATTGGCATATAGTTGCTTGTAGTAATCTTTCATGATCCTTTGTATTTCTGCAGTGTCAGTTGTTACTTCTCCTTTTTCATTTCTAATTCTATTGATTTGAGTCTTCTCCATTTTTTTCTTGATGGGTCTGGCTAGAGGTTTATTAATTTTGTTTATCTTCTCAAGGAACCAGCTTTTAGTTTTATTGATCTTTGCCAGCATTTCCTTCATTTCTTTTTCATTTATTTCTGATCTGATCTTTATGATTTCTTTTCTTCTACTTTAATTTCTTCTTTAATTTCTTTAGGTGTAAGGTTAGGTTCTTTATTTGAGATATTTCTTGTTTCCTGATGTAGGATTGTATTGCTCTAAACTTTCCTCTTAGAACTGCTTTTGCTGTGTCCCATAGGTTTTGGGTCATTGTGTTTTCATTGTCATTTGTTTCTAGGTATTTTTTGATTTCCTCTTTGATTTCTTCAGTGATCTCTTGGTTATTAAGTAGTGTATTGTTTAGCGTCCATGTGTTTGTTTTGTTTTGTTCTGTTTTGTTTTTTTTGCAGTATGCGGCCTCTCAGTGTTGTGGCCTCTCCCCTTGCAGAGCACAGGCTCCAGACGCGCAGGCTCAGTGGCCATGGCTCACAGGCCCAGCTGCTCCGCAGCATGTGGGATCCTTCTGGGCCGGGGCACGAACCCACGTCCCCTGTATCGGCAGGTGGACTGTCAACCACTGCGCCACCAGGGAAGCCCTGTGTTTGTATTTTTTATAGAATTTTTCCTGTAATGATACGTAGTGTTATAGCATTGTGGTTGGAAAAGATACTTGATACGATTTCAATTTTCTTAAACTTACCAAGGCTTGATTTGTGACCCAAGATATGCTCTATCCTGGAGAATGTGCCGTGTGCACTTGAGAAGAAAGTGTAATCTGCTGTTTTTGGATGGAATGTCCTGTAAATATCAATTAAATCTATCTGGTCTGTTGTGTCATTTAAAGGTTATGTTTCCTTATTAGTTTTCTGTCTGGAGGACCTGTCCATTGGTGTAAGTGAGGTGTTTAAGTCCCCCACTATGATTGTGTTACTGTCGATTTTCTCTTTTATAGCTGTCAGCAGTTGCCTTATGTGTTGAGATACTCCTATGTTGGGTGCATATATATTTACAATTGTTATATGTTCTTCTTGGATTGATCCTTTGATCATTATGTAGTGTCCTTCCTTGTCTCTTGAAACATTCTTTATTTTAATGTCTATTTTATCTGATATGAGTATTGCTACTCCAGCTTTCTTTTGGTCTCCGTTTGCATGGAATATCTTTTTCCATCCCCTCACTTTCATTCTGTATGTGTCTGTAGGTCTGAAGTGGGTCTCTTGTAGACAGTATATATACGGGTCTTGTTTTTGTATCCATTCAGCCAGTCTGTGTCTTTTGGTGGGAGCATTTAATCCTTTTACATTTAAGCTAATTATCGATATGTACATTCCTATGACCATTTTCTTAATTGTTTTAGGTTTGTTATTGTAGGTCTTTTCATTCTCTTGTGTTGTCTGCCTAGAGAAGTTCCTTTAGCCTTTGTTGTAAAGCTGGTTTGGTATTGCTGAATTCTCTTGGCTTTTGCTTGTCTATAAAGATTTTAATTTCTCTGTTGAATCTGAATGAGATCCTTGCTGGGTAGAGTAATCTTGTTTGTAGGTTTTTCCCTTTCATCACTTTAAATATGTGCTGCCACTCCCTTCTGGCTTGCAGAGTTTCTGCTGAAAGATCAGCTTTTAACCTTTTGGGGATTCTCTTGTATGCTATTTGTTGTTTTTCCCTTGCTGCTTTTAATATTTTTTCTTTGTACTTAATTTTAGATAGTTTGTTGAATTTGTACTTAATTTCTTTGTACTTAATTTTAGATAGTTTGTTTGATTAATATTCATCTTGGTGTGTTTTCTCCTTGGATTTATCCTGTATGCGACACTCTGCTCTTCCCGGATTTGGGTGGCTATTTTCCTTTCCCATGTTAGGGAAGTTTTCAACTATAATCTCTTCAAATATTTTCTCAGTCCCTTTCTTTTTCTCTTCTCCTCTGGGACCCCTATAATTCGAATGTTGGTGCATTTAATGTTGTCCCAGAGATGTCTAAGCCTGTTCTCAATTCTTTTCATTCTTTTTTCTTTATTCTGCTCTGCGGTAGTTATTTCTACTATTTATCTTTCAGGTCACTTATCCATTCTTGTGCCTCAGTTATTCTGCTATTGATTCCTTCTAGAGAATTTTTAATTTCATATTGTGTTTTTCATCATTGTTTGTTTGTTCTTTAGTTCTTCTAGGTCCTTGTTAAATGTTTTTTGTATTTTTTCCAGGCTCTTTCCAAGATTTTGCATCATATTTACTATCATTACCCTGAATTCTTTTTGAGGTAGACTGCCTGTTTCCTCCTCATTTGTTTGGTCTGGTGGGTTTTTACCTTGCTCTTTCATCTGATGTGTGTTTCTCTGTCTTGTAATTTTGCTTAATTTACTGTGTTTGGGGTCTCCTTTTCACAGGCTGCAGGTTCGTAGTTTCTCTTGTTTTTGGTGTCTGCCACCAGTGGCTCAGGTTGGTTCAGTGAGTTGTGTAGGCTTCCTGGTGGAGGGGACTAGTGCCTGTGTTCTGGTGGATGAGGCTGGATCTTGTCTTTCTGTTGGGCAGGACTGCGTCCGTTGGTGTGTTTTTGGGTGTCTGTGACCTTATGATTTTAGGCAGCCTCTCTGCTAATGGGTGGGGTTGTGTTCTTATCTTGCTGGTTGTTTGGCATAGGGTGTCCAGCACTGTAGGTTGCTGGTTCTTGAGTAGAGGTGGGTTTTAGCATTGAGATGGAGATCTCTGGGAGAGCTTTCCCCATTTGATATTACATGGAGCTGGGAGGTCTGTGGTGGACCTGTGTCCTGAACTCGGCTCTCCCACCTCAGAGGCATAGGCCTGATTCCCAGCTGGAGCACCACTACCCTTTTGGGAAGTCTGAGGTCTGCTACCAGCATTCAGTTGGTGTTCTGTAGGACTGTTCCACATATAATGTATTTCTGATGTATCTGTGGCGAGGAAGGTGATCTCCATGTCTTACTCCTCCACTGTCTTGAAGGTCTCTTCCTAAACCTTAGACTCTTTTGGAGTAGATGTAAGACCTGCCCCACCACCTTCACTGAGATGTTGACTACAGTATATCATACTTGAGTTAAAGGTTTTTTTTTTTTTTAAGGTTTTTTATTATAAATACTTATTGATTGCATGTGATACAGAATCTTTAATGACATCTAATGTTGAAAATTTAAATCTGCCATTTTCAAATTTAAGTTTTGAACTGAATGAAAAGGTGACCTGAGATTTTTATTTGGGGTTCATTGAGAATGGAAAAACTATCCTTCTGTGATAACCCTATAGTACATTTTTTTCAAAGGTCAAAGTTGGATATTTGTTTTTCCTCCTGATTTTGTCCTGTCTGTTAAGGTATTCATCTAGAATGTAAGAGCTGTTACGGGCAAAAGGAATGTTTTTTATTGTTTTCTGTTCTTAGACTTGAAACGTTTTGAAATTCCTCCAGGAACCTCGGATCACCTTGGGCCAACTTGTCTCTTAAGGAAAATAATTGTCTTTTAAGAATTAAAAAAATACATAGTTTTGTCCTATACTCGTTCAAATGTGTTTGGTACTTTTTAAGGCTATTTAATGAGTTATATTTTAAAAGGTGCCGTTTGAAGTAATGAATAATTATTTGCTATCCAAAACAATGGAGTTTTTCTTTGTTAAGGTACTTAAACTGTTTTCATGCCTCCTTCTAACCTAAACTCTGTTTAGATGCTCAAAGTCAATGAAGTCCTCAGGGTTAATATGTGATTCTGAAGCACTTTATGATTCTGAAGCACTTTATGAATCAACAAAGAAGTAATAGAACTTAGAATCTATGTATCACATATATAGTTTTAGGTTGTATAGAATGTTCATGTCATGTAGAATTGGTTTGTTTTTTTTGTATTTGTTTAAGAATCACGGCAGTTCAAAAATAGCTTTACTATAGTAATAGTGTGATATTAGTTAGTTTTCTGGTTGGCTGACCCTTGCCATCCCTTCGGGTTCATGGTTTTGAGGACCCAGAAGATGCTTTATGTAGTTATGTCTATGAATTCCCTCATGTAGTCCACTACACCGTGATAGGGAATAAGGTTGTTGTTTATTGTAGTGTGACCATATACTCTTTGTGTAAACTGGGGCACTTGAGCATAAAAGGAGATGCTAAAAATAATTTATATTTATAATAATTGCTGTGAAATGTCACCAAATAAAATAAATATTTGCTGTATCGTGTAAATCCAATTAAATAAATAGTGAAACTACTGTAGCATTAAGTGCAGATTACTCTCTCTGTACATTATGCACAGGAATACACAGAGTCTCTTTCCTGTATGTATTTCACAAACGCCTTACAAACACCTTACATATCCCACTGGCCCAGCTGATGGAGGCCTGGAGGTTATGTGCATTTTGCAAGCTGAAGAGTGGCTGTGGCACAACTAGCATGTACACCAAGTGGCTGGCCGGGACAGCAGCTTCAAACATTCTGCTATCAGCACCCACATCTGGATAGGGTTAGTGTCCAGGTGTACTTCTTTGATCAGGAAAGGGTCAGGAAAGAGAGAGATGGGTTCTCAGTGGTTGGTTTTTAGATTTAACTAGAAGTTGAAGTGAAAACTCTGTTAACTTCACCTGTACTCCACAGAGTACTAGGCAAAGCCATGGTAGAAGGTGGAAGTATAAAGTGGAAATATAACAAACCCATACTATCTTACTTTAATGCAGTTATTCATAATAATATTTAAAAAATGAAAAACATGAGACAATTGTTAAGTTGGGTGGGATGTGGGAATAACAGCTCTAAATTAGTACAGTCCTGGGCAAACTGGGCCATATGGTCACTCAAGTTATAGAGTACATATCATCCTGAATTTGGATCTTGATTTCTCTAGTGACATGTATTTAAAATTTGGCTAAAATTCAAGCCTAATGTGTATACATTAAAATAGTTTTTTTCTGAATTAGTAACTATTCTAGGAGTTATTCTAAACTTCTTAAAAATTAAGTATCAGGACTTCCCTGGAGGTGCAGTGGTTAAGAATCTGTCTGCCAGTGTAGGGGACGTGGGTTTGATCCCTGGTCTGGGAAGATCCCACATGCTGTGGAGCAGCTAAGCACATGTGCCACAACTACGGAGCCTGTGCTGTAGAGCCCGTGAGCCACAACTACTGAAGCCCGTGTGCCCTAGAGCTTGCACTGCAACTGCTGAGCCCACCTGCCACAACTACCGAAACCTCCTAACTTTAGGGCCCGTGTGCTGCAACTACTGAGCCCGTATGCTGCAACTACTGAAACCTGCGTGGCTAGAGCCCGTGCTCTGCAGCAACAGAAGCCACCACAATGAGAAGCATGCGCACCCCAACGAAGAGTAGCCCTCGCTCGCTGCAACTAGAGAAAACCCGCGTGCAACAACGAAGACCCAATATGGCCAAAAAAAAAAAAAATTCAGTGTCAAATTACTTGCTTTCTAAAACTTGAGAACCAGCAATGTTGAAACTGGCCAAAAGGTAAAATAATCTGCTCTAGTCTGCCATAACATTTGCAGAGGATGTTTCCCAAACCTTTAAAACTGCCTGGACATGTAAAATTCCCTATTTGTCCTGTTTGCCAACAGGTGAACAGAATACTTTTCATTCTCAAAACTCAACGGAGGTTTACGTAAAATTAAGTCACCCTCACCTTGTTTGTAATTTGGAGAACTAATTCTTATTCTCTGAGTTTCGTTGTGAATGTAAATCAGGGACTCCAGAATTCTAAAATCCGCTTTGGACAACTTTTGGGTGAACAGTCCCTGATTAATTTGGGAGACTCTAGATGCATAAAAATGGTTGTGGATAGATCATTGTTTTGGTGTGTTATTGGTAATGGTGAAACTTTTTTATGCTGTGATTTTTCCTGCTTTTAACATTTCATGAAAAATTTCAGACAAGCAGGTTAAAAGAAATTTTAGTCAACATTTGTGTCCACCACCTAGATTCTACCATAGTTTTCTCAAAAAAATTTATTTTTGTAAAAGCTTAATTCAGATATAATTCAAATACCATAAAATTCTGCCCTACCCCCGTTTAAATGGCACAATTCAATAGTTATTAGTATATTCACAGATTTGTGCAGCCATCACCACAGTCTATTTTTAAACATTCTCATTACCCCAAAAGAAATTCTGTATCCTTTAGCAGTCAGTCCTCATTCCCCCCACCCCCCGCCTCTCCCTCCCAACCCTAGGCAACTACTAATCTATTTTCTATAGATTTGCCTACTTTGGACATTTTATATGACTAGAATCTTACAAAATGTGATCTCTTGTGACTGGCTTCTTTTATTTAACATAATGCTTTCAAAGTTCATACGTCTGGTAGTATGTGTAAGTACTTTATTCCTTTTTATTAGCAAATAATATTCCATTGTATGGATATAGCACCTTTTATTTATCTATTCATCAGTGGATGGACATTGGGTTGTTTACATTGTTTGGCTATTATGGATAATGCTGCTATGAATATTCCTGTATAGGTTTTTATATAGAAATAATTTTTCATTTCTCAGGGGTATATACCTGGAAGGGGAATTGCTGGGTCATGTGGTAATTTTATATTTAACCTTTCAGTGAACTGTCGGACTGTTTTCCAAAGTGGCTGCAGTATTTTACATTTCTGACAGCAGTATATGAGGTTCCAATTTCTCCACATCCTTGTTAACACATGTCTTTTTGATTATAGCCATCATAGTGAGTATGAAGTGATATTTCATTGTGGTTTTGATTTGCATTTCCCTACTGAAGGATTATCATGAGCATCTTTTTGTGTGCTTATTGACCATTTGTATATTTTATTGGAAGAAATGTCTGTTCAGATCTTTTGCCCATTTTGAAGATGGGTTATTTGTCTTTTTACTGAGTTGTAAGAATTCTTTATTTTAGTGACAGGTCTCTTATCAGAAATATGATTTGCAGATATTTTCTGCCATTCTATATGCTGTTTTTCACTTTCTTAATGATGTCTTCTGCCAAATAAAAGCTTTTTAAAAAAAATTTTTTTTTAATAGGCCTAGCTAATTTTGTTTATTTACTTATTTTATTTTTGGCTGTGTCAGGTCTTAAGTTATGGCATGCGGGCTTCTCTCTAGTTGTGGCGTGCGGGCTCAGTAGTTGTGGTGCATGGGCTTAGTTACCCTGCGGCATGTGGAATCTTAGTTCACTGACCAGGGATCGAACAGGCATGCCCTGCATTGGAAGGCGGATTCTTAACCACTGGACCACCAGGGAAGTCCCATAAATCTTCTAGTTTTCATGAAGTGCTACTTATTTTTTTAAATTTTGTCACTGTGCTTTTGTTGTCATATCTAAGAAACATTTCTTAATTCAAGATCCTGAAGAGTTTGTGCAATTGCCTATGCTTTTTAAAAGTTTTATAATTTTAATTTTTATATTTAGGTCTTTCATCTGTTTTAGCTAATTTTTGTATATGCTATAAGGCAAGGTACCAACTTCATTTTTTAAATTTGTGGCTGTCCACTTGTTGCAGTACTGTTTTTTGAAAAAAATATTATTTTACTTTTGAATGACCTTGGCACCCTCCTCAGAAATCAGTTGACCGTTTATTTTTGGACTCTAGTTCTGTCCCATTATCTGTATGTCTATCCTTTTGCCAATATCACATTGTCGTCATTTTGTAGCTTTGAAATTGGGACATGTGAGTCTGCCAGCTTTGTTCTTCTTTTCTAAGCTTGTTTTGGCTATTCTGGGTCCCTTGACTTTCTGTATGAATTTTAGGATAAGCTTATCAATTTCTGCAAAGGCTTTTGATAGAGATTACATTGAATCTGTGGATCAATATGGGGATTAGTACTATCTTAACAGTATTAAGTTTTCTGACACATACATGGGATGTTTTCCCACTTATGTCTAAATCTTTCAGTAGTGTTACATAGCTTTTTAAGTATAGGTTTTGCACTTCTTTAGTTAAATTGTTTTATTCTTTTTGATGATATTGTAAGTGGAATTTTAATCTTAATTACATATTTGGATTGTTTTATTACAAGTGTATACAGTTGATTTTTGTGTATTTATTTTGTATCCTACTACCTTACCAAACGTTTTTATTCTAATAGTATATTAATGGAACTCTCAGGATTTTCTTTATATAAGATCATGTCATCTGCAAATAGAGATAGTTTTACTTTTCCTTTCCATTCTGGATACTTTTAATTTCACTTTCTGGCTTAATTGCCCTGCCTAATACCTCATACTTTTGCATAGAAGTGGTGAGGGCAGAAGTCTTTGTTCCTGATCTTAGTTGAGGGGAAAGCATTTAGTCTTTACCCATTAAGTATAATGTTGACTGTGGGGTTTTCATATATGCTGTTTATCAGATTGAGGGCATTTCCTTCTGTTCGTTTGTTGATTGTCTTTATTATGTTAAGATGTTGGATTTTTGACAAATGCTTTCTCTGCATATATTCTGACCATCATATGGTTTTTGTTCTTTATTGTGTGGATACGTTAGATTAATTGATTTTGGGATATTAAACCAAACTTGCATTCCTGGGATAAATCTCACTTGGCCATGGTGTATAATCCTTTTTTGTAAGTTGCTGGATTTGGCTTGTTAATACATTTGTTGATTTTTACATCTACATTCATAAGAGATAATGGCTTGAGGACTTCCCTGGTGGTCCAGTGGTAAAGAATCTGCCTTCCAATGCAGGAGACACGGGTTCGATCCCTGGTCATGGAACTAAGATCCCACATGCTGCAGGGCAAATAAGCCTGGGCGCCACAACTGCTGAGCTCATGTGCCACAACTAGAGAAGGGAAAACCTGCACACCCCAATTAGAGAGAAACCTGCACGCTGCCACGAAAGATCCTGTGTGCCACAACTAAGACCTGATGCAGCCAAAATACGGAAAGAAAGAGATAATGGCTGGGAGTTTTCTTGTGATGTCTTTGGTTTTGGTATCAGGACAGTACTCTGGCTTCATAGAATGAGTTGGGATACCATTCACTTTTTTTTTTTTTTTTTTGGCTGTGCCCAGTGGCACGTGGAATCTTAGTTCCCTGACCAGGGATTGAACCCGTGACCCCTTCAGTGGAAGCCGGGAGTCCTAACCACTGGACCACCAAGGAATTCCCTACCATTTACTTTTTACTAAACTTGCTTTGTGTGATCAGTTTTTGGACTGAGACCCTAGTTTACATTTTAGTGGATCATTTTCATATTAATGCATTACTGTATTGAACTGTGAGATATGTTCCTTCCAAGTCCAACATCTGATTGGGTAAAATAAGGCACAAGACTTAGAGAATCACACTGAAGAAGATAGCTCTTTTGGAGGTAATTGGTATACTTCGAGTGGATGTAGCTTGGGTTAGACTAAAAATTTTTAGGGATAAAAGTATAAACTTTTAATGGATGATTAATCAATCCACATAAGTGGATTTAACTTGATAGGCTTTTGGTTTTGAAACATGAGTGGCTCTTAGGTTTGAGTGAGTGTTGGCCTTGTTATTGACACCATGGCAGAGCTTGACCATCCAGTGCCCCTGAAGGCTGAGGGTAACAGTTGCTTATTGTAACATTGTCTTTCAGTTTGTGGAGAGAAATGGTAGTTTGAAAAAGGTCACAAATAGGTGATTTATTTTGCTTGTTTTTGTAGAGGTAAAAATGTACATGTAGTGAAGTGCACAGATCTTTAAGTGTACAATTCGAGTTTTGACAAACATATATCCCCATGTAACCCCTACCCCAGTCAAGATACAGAACATTTCCATCCCTCCCAAAGTTCCCTCATGTCACTTGGCAATCAGTTCCTCCACTCCTTCAGCAGCAGCCACTGTTTTGATTTCTGTATCTATACATTAGTCTTGTTTGTTTTTGAATTTTATATCAGTGGAATCATACAATGATTTTGGCTTCTTTTACTCACTATAACGTTTTTGAGATTTATCAATGTTGTGTGTATCAGTAGTTTGTTCATTTTTTTTTTTTTTTTTTTTTTTTTTTGCGGTACGCGGGCCTCTCACTGTTGTGGCCTCTCCCGTTGCAGAGCACAGGTTCCAGACGCGCAGGCCCAGCAGCCGTGGCTCACGGGCCCAGCCGCTCCACAGCATGTGGGATCCTCCCGGACCGGGGCGTGAACCCGTGTCCTCTGCATCGGCAGGCGGACTCTTAACCACTGCGCCACCAGGGAAGCCCTCCCCTACATTCTTTTTTTTTTTTTTTGCGATACGCGGGCCTCTCACTGTTGTGGCCTCTCCCGTTGCGGAGCACAGGCTCCGGACGCGCAGGCTCAGCGGCCATGGCTCATGGGCCCAGCCGCTCCACGGCATGTGGGATCTTCCCGGACCGGGGCACGAACCCGTGTCCTCTGCATCGGCAGGCGGACTCTCAACCACTGCGCCACCAGGGAAGCCCCCTACATTCTTATATATTTCTGCTATATATGGCCAGGGAAAGCAGAATCATAATTTGTTATTGATTCATAACCTGCCATGGATGCTTTGGTGTTAGACAGCTTTTAAAAATTTCACTTTAGGTAGTATTAGAAACATTTTCAGAAAGACAAGTGATGCTTACTTCTTGCGCAGGAGTTTGTGGGTGAGCTTGGCTGAGCTTCACTACTCTTATCCTTTGCTTGGATTAATAAGTAGGCTCTTGGTGTTTTCATGATGATGGCAGAAGCACAGGAGACAAGGAACATAGCTTGGTGCTTTGTGACCACCTAGAGGGGTGGGATAGGGAGGGTGGGAGGGAGGGAAACGCAAGAGGGAAGAGATATGGGAACATATGTATATGTATAACTGATTCACTTTGTTATAAAGCAGAAACTAACACACCATTGTAAAGCAATTATACTCCAATAAAGATGTAAAAAAAAATGGCTTAAGGCTTGGCACACTATCACTTCTGCCCTCATTACATTGGCAAAAGCAGGTCTCGTGGTTCAGCTCAGGGTCAAGAGTGATACATTCTGCCTATAATAGGACAAACTGCAAAGTGGCATGACAAAAGGCATGGATATAAGGAATAGTGAAGAATTAGGGCCAATGTAGTCTGTTACGTATGGAAAATTTCAAAACATGCACAAGTAGAGCAAAGAGTATAATGTCTCTGTCACTTACCTCAGTAGTTATAAACATGTGGTCAGTTTTCCTTCACATACGTTTACTTAGTGCCTCATAGTAAGTTACATATGTCTGTAAATCATATCAGTGTTTTCTTAGGCCAGTGTCTCAAGGCAATAGAAATAAAAACAAAAATAAACTAATGGGACCTAGTCAAACTTACAGGCTTTTGCACAGCTAAGGAAACCATACACAAGATGAAAGGACAACCTACAGGATGGGAGAAAATATTTGCAAATGATGCAACTGACAAGGGCTTAATTTCCAAAATATACAAACAGCTCATACAACTCAACAACAACAAAAAACAACCCAATTGAGAAATGGGCAGAAGACCTAAATAGACATTTTTCCAAAGAAGAAATACAGATGGCCAACAGGCACATGAAAAGATGCTTAACATTGCTAATTATTAGAGAAATGCAAATCACAACTATAGTGAGGTACCACCTTACACCAGTCAGAATGGCCATCATTAAAAAGTTTACAAATAACAAATGCTGGAGAGGGTGTGGAGAAATGGGAACCCTCCTGCACTGTTGGTGGGAATGTAAGTTGGTGCAGCTACTATGGAGGTTCCTCGTAAAACTAAAATAGAATTACCATATGATCAAGCAATCCCACTCCTGGGCATATTCCAGATAAAACTCTAATTTGAAAAGATACATGTACCCCTATGTTCATAACAGCACTATTTACAGTAACCAAGACATGGAAGCACCCTAAATGTCCATCAACAGATGAATGGATAAAGAAGATGTGGTATATATACACAATGGAATATTACTCAACCATAAAAAGAACAAAATAATGCCATTTGCAGCAACGTCGATGCAACTAGAGGTTGTCATACTAAGTGAAGTAAGTCAGAAAGAGAAAGAACAAATACCACATGATAACAATTATATGTGGAATCTAAAATATGACACAAAAGAACTTATCTACGAAAAAGAAACAGACTCACAGACATAGAGAACGGACTTGTGGTTGCCAAGGGGGAAGGGGGGTTGAGGGAGGGATGAGTGGGAGGTTGGGGTTAGCAGATGTAAGCTATTACATGTAGAATGGATAAACAACAAGGTCCTACTGTATGACACAGGGAACTATATTCAGTATCCTATGATAAACCATAATGGAAAAGAATATAAAAAAAGAATGTATATATATGTATAACTGAATCACTTTTTTGTACAGCAGAAATTAACAACATTGTAAATCAACTCTACTTCAGTTACAAAAAAAGAGTTACATATGTCTTGTCTCTATTTTAGTAGGTTAAGATTGATCAGTTGATTCAGGGTGTTGCCATCTTATTCATCTGTTATCAAATTTCTCATCAGTCTTTAATGATTTTAATAGCCAACACCTAGTTCAGTGCTTCTCACAGATCTGCAATAAAGATCGAGTTTTTTTTTTTTTTTTTTAAGATCGAGTTTTTAAAAAACATTTCCAGTCCTACCATGACTGCTGTTTTTATAAAATACAATAAACTTTTAGACAAATGAAACTTAAAACTCTAAGACATAGAAAATAAAAGCCCCACATTTTTATTATAGATTCAAGGAAATAAAATTATTGTCAACTTGTTATATAAGTTTATGAATGCTTATATAAAATTTATGTACCTTTTGTTATTATGAACTGGCAACAGTTTGCATACCAGCACTGATCCTTTTGTGGACCACAGTAGCCTTATATACATTATTTTATGAGAGATAGCAAAATGATGATACTCTAATTCTATTCTTTCTGGAACTGTTTATAAAGAACTTTCTTTCACTTACTGCGTGGTTACTTATGGCAGAGTTGATACTAGAAAGGCAGAATGCATGCTTGATTCCTTTCCTAACTTTGACCAATTTTGTGCATAATTTTTTCAAGTTTTATTAACTCATTATTATTTTCAACAAAGTGTAGTTCAGGCACATGTTACAGTAGAAAGGGCAAGATGTAGAAAGGAGGTTGGGTTTATGAAGTATAATAGTTGTATCTTGAAAAGTGGACCATGTGCTAAATACTTGTGAAATTGTGACATTCTACGTTTAAACTTTAAAGTTTTTCTTAGGAAAAAATGTATAGACCTAAGCTAAAATTACTTCTTAAAAGGATTTTAGGAAAAGTAATTAAAGGTAAAATTGTGTCTGTTCACAAACTCAGTATATTTAGGAAGAGAAAGCCCTTTGATTATCTTTCATCTCTGCATGAAAAGTATCATCTAAGGTCATCTTTAGTATACTGATAGTATGGGGAGATGAACTGAAGAGAGGCTGTTTAGGTATATAAATCTATAATATTCTTTCTATTTCTTTGTCTCTTTGCAAAGAACCTTTGGTTCTTGTTCATGTGAACAGGCAACACACACTTGAATCACCATCCAAAGAAGTATTTTTTGTTAAAGTAGTAGATCTCAGTCACAATTGGAATGCAGAGTCAGTCAGAAAAACTAAAGGTCAATATAAAGAAAAAATCTGTGAGGAGTATAACTAAACAGATAAGCATGGACATGGTTCAAAACTTTTCCTTCTAATATTTTAATGGTATGACAACAGTTGTTACTGAATGTTGTTTCTGTGTGTGTGTGTGTGTGTGTGTGTGTGTGTGTGTGTATGTACATTGCCAACTTTTAGAAGTAGGATGGTTTGGGCTAATTAAGAGTGGGTTAGATTTATCTAGAGATAACCTTGATCCTCTGTTGGCTAATGCTCATCATCAAATGGGAAAAGTAGCTATAATAAAACTTTTAAGGATTGAAAAATCATGAGGTAAAGAATAGTGTACTTTGATTTTAGCCAACGGTGCCAAGTTTTCTTTTTTTTTTTTTTCCAAGTTTTCTTAATTATTTAATTTAAAACTGGCTACATAAGTATAGTTTGTCAGCCAAATAACATTGCTATAGCTTTCTGGAAAGACTCTTTTAGGGTCATTGAAATCCAAGGGGAAAATATATAATTGATTTCAAAAGGTTTAAAAATTGGAATTAGAAATTGTAACACTGGAATAAATTTTTATTTCCCCTGAAGTTGGAAAATAAAGGTAATAAACAGTTGTGTGTTTATTTTCTTACCCAGTGATCATATGTATCAATTAAACCCATTAGAACTATATTTAGCATTAGAACTATATTTAATTTACCTGAGAAGTTGAAATTCCTCAACCATTTCCACGGTTAGAGTTTGTGTACATGGGGTCTGGCTGTCTTTAAGTGGGTGCTAGTAGTAGTATCTGAATCCAAGCTAAACCGCTTTTTAATTCATTGATTTAGATAGTACATTCAGACTGTTCATTATGGTCAGGAATAGTGCCCACTTGAACTTGAAAGGAGCTGTTGGCACCCTTACACATAAGGGGAGAAGAAGATTTGGAATGACTTTGAAGAATCAAGAGACATATTTGTTTATTCAAAAGAAGATGAAGTTGTAATCAGAACTACTACAAATTGGTTCAATAAAGGAGAAGAAATAATTAAATTAAAAGCAATATGGAATTCATAGTAGCATGATCCCAGATAGCATGTAGAAACAAAGCAGGAACATTGAATAACTACTAGCTTGAAATCTCATTAGGGAAAAGTGTTTCCTCAACGTATGAACTCATTAACAAACCAGGAGCAGTAAAAGGCTAAGACAATGCTATATGTCACTAGAGACTTGCATTTCCCAAACCTGTTGAACACTGAAAACTTAAAAAAATAGTAATTTATTGAAGATATTTACTAAAGAGGTCTATAGGTTGCATACTTAGATTAAACAAGATAGAGAAAAATGAATGCAGACGAATTGAGTGATCAGAATTTTTGCTTATAATGCTACAAATGTATTGAAATTATAAGAAAAATGGAACAAAACTTAGTGATCTTAATTTAGGCAACATGAAATAGTCGATGATAAGTAAGTGCTGCTTAAGCAGATGTATGACATCATTTCCTAAAGGCATTTAATACATTTATTATGTAAAATGAACAATTATATAACTGTCACCTGTATTCAATAATTGCACCTAGAATTTTTAATATATATTTCAGAGACTTAGGCTTTTTTAGAACTTATATACTACTTAGGTATAGATAAAACATATCTATATATCTATTTATATGAAATAAATTAGTTCTAGTATTTCTAAACTTTCTTCATGTTTAGCCTGACTCTTCTGAATTACTTTTTCTTTTTTTTTTTTGCGGTACGTGGGCCTCTCACCGCTGCGGCCTCTCCCGTTGCGGAGCATAGGCTTCGAACACGCAGGCTCAGTGGCCATGGCTCATGGGCCCAGCCGCTCCGCGGCATGTGGGATCTTCCCGGACCGGGGCACGAACCCGTGTCCCCTGCATTGGCAGGCGGACTCTAAACCACTATACCACCAGGGAAGCCCCTGAATTACTTTTTGACTTGAGTTGTCCAGGTTCTGTTTTTCCACAGATCTCTTATTCCATCAAGAATTTTGATGATTCATTATTCCTTGTGAGTACTCAGTTACTTCCGGGATTTTTTTCCAGGCCACTGAGAATTCATTCTGGAATTTTTGATGCTAGCACTCCTTTGTTCTTACCAGAAGATGTCAATGGAAGTTTTTCAGGTAATAACCAGAACTCAGTCCTTCTTCAAATGGTTTTTATTTTTATTTTTTTAAATAAATTTATTTATTTATTTTTGGCTGCGTTGGGTCTTCGTTGCTGCACGTGGCTTTCTCTAGTTGAGGTGAGTGGGGGCTACTCTTCGTTGAGGTGCATGGGCTTCTCATTGCGGTGGCTTCTCTTGTTGCAGAGCACCTAGGCCCACCTAGGCGCACGGGATTCAGTAGTTGCAGCACACAGGCTCAGTAGTTGTGGCACAAGGGCTTAGTTGTTCCACGGCATGTGGGACCTTCCTGGACCAGGAATCGAACCTGTGTCCCCTGCATTGGCAGTTGGATTCTTAACCACTGCGCCACCAGGGAAGCCCTTCAAATGTTTTTTAAATGTTTTGCTGACTGAAGTGTTACGGGGTTGCACTTGTCCAGGCATACCATTACGAATAAGAAGCCACTACACTTTCCAGGGATCTTACTCATTCTTACTGTTCATCGAATGCATAGAGAAATGGCGTACTTGGTGAGATACATAATGCTCCAGCATGGCTATTCTAGATGACTTTCAGCCATGCTCACCTGTATTTCTTTCCCTGAACTCTTGGGGCATCTTTCTGCTCTAAGGGAGATTTCCTGAGAGATTCTGGGATCACTTTCCCTTAAAGGATTTTATGTCAAATTGTACATAACTATGACCATGGCAGTGACAGCTTTGTCATTGGGCTAATGGAAAATTTAAGATATAGCATGATTTCAGAGATGTTTGATTTCCTTTAGTTGACATGTTTGAGATTGATGCAGAGAGGACAGCATACTACTCTGTGGGACTGTGGAGAGTTTAAAAGAGCAGTTTAGGCTAAAGAGTAGACAAAGCCTCATAGGACTTGGAAAGTATTTTGGACTTTATTGAACTTTATTCTAAGGGAAAGTCACTATAGGGTTTTAAGCAGGGGTAGGACTTGAATCAGATTTTTGTTTTCTTTCAAGCACACAGTCATGTTAACCAAGTGATCAAAGTCAGTATTACCAATAGTGGAACAAAGTGACATTGTGTCCTTGCCATTGTATGACATCAGGAGAAGGCAGTGTAAAATCATCACCAATGTAAAATTGTTGCCAAAAAGAAATGTTTATCTAGAGTCTAATCATGAGAAAGGAAACCCATCCTGGTTGTGGGTCATTCTACAAAAAGCTACTCTGAACTTTTAAAAATGTCAGTGTCATGAAAGACCATAAAAATGTGAAGAGGTGAATAGTTCTAGATTAATGTGTTGCAAAATGTGTGGTCTTCAATAGCGTTCTGGAATTAAAGGAAAAAAAAAAGCCATAAAGGTATTTGTGACATTTGGGAAAATTTGTGTATAGATACTAACAGTGTTAAATTTCTTGGGTGTGAAAAAGGTATTGTAGTTATGCAGGGGAATGTTCCAATTTGTAGGAGGTCCATGATGAAAAGATGTTTGGGGAGTGAAAAATCTACAATTTACTTTCCAGTTGTTCAGGGGAAAAAGTATATATATAGGTAGAAATAAACCAAATGTGGCAAAATGTTACTAATTGTTCAATTTAGTTGGAGAATGCTGTTCATTGTACCATACTTTCAACTTTTTGTACGTTCAAAAGTTTTCAAAATAAAAGGAGGGTATAACAAGCATATGGTAAGGTCAGGAGCTATAGTCTCTTTGTTTTTTTTTTTTTTTTAGTCTCTTTGTTTTAATCCTTTAGTTGTAGGCTCAAACTTCATTCAGCATTGTATGTGAGGTGATGGGCTCTTATGAAAAATCTTTGGTGAGGTTGATTCATCTAAAGTACCTGAAATGTTGGATAATTTTGTGAAGAAACTGTACTATTTTTTTAGTTATAGATGTGGTGAGATTAGATAGATAAAAGTCAAATTTCCAGTTGTCTTTTGGTAATGAAAGGATTATTCTGAGTAGTTGAGAATCTCAGATCACTAAAATGGGTGTGGGTGGGTATTTTTAAAATCTTTCTTAACCCTAAAACTTTTAATTTTATTTCAACAATTGAAGGCTTCTAATTTGAAAGGGCTTTTTTTTTTTTTTTTTTTTTTTTGCGGTACGCGGGCCTCTCACTGCCATGGCCTCTCCGGTTGCGGAGCGCAGGCTCAGCGGCCATGGCTCATGGGCCCAGCCGCTCCGCGACATGTGGGACCTTCCCAGACCGGGGCACGAACCCATGTCCCCTGCACCGGCAGGCGTACTCTCAACCACTGCACCACCAGGGAAGCCCCAAAAGGGCTTTTAAAGGCAATTACACGAATAAGTTTAGTATTGATGAAATTCAATTTCAACAATCGTTTATATAGTATAATAGTTCTTTTCTTGGAGACATCAACAGAACATTATTTCACTCATGATGGAAACTTTTTAAAGTAATAAAGCTTACCCCTTTTAAGTACCAAAATATTAAAAAGTAAAATAACTTTGAAGGTAGTCTTCCAGAAATATAATGCATATTTAACCACTTTCCTTCTGCAGTGCTAATTATTTTGGGGTTTGAAAAGACTTACATTTTAGACCTATCCCCAGGCAACTGGCATTTTCTTCATCTGTAAAACAAATACATTATGAATAAGAAAATATGTAAGACACCTGAAATAAAAGGTACAGACTCTTAGTTCCCTTCTTTTGCTTTATTTAAAAAATATTTATTGTAAAATAAGACACATGTAAAGAAAACTACACGCAACAAATGTGTAGTTGAGTGAGTTATAAGTTTTTAACCAATATATTCAAAGGGTTTTTTTCTTTAAAGCCAAATAATATTGTTGAGAGTATGTCTTGGGATTGGTTGTTCTGGGTTTATAGTCTAATTTTGATTCATATTCTTTCATGCCTTGCAGGATTTTAATACCTTTTCGCTTATTTAGAAATAGCACATTTCAGTTTTCATCTGTTGTTTGAGTTTGTATTTCTGTCTTGCTCGCTTTAGAGATATTATTCTATTCCTTATTTCCTTTTTTCCTTTTGGTAACTTTGTATGGAATTTAACTTCTATGCTTACTGATTCTCTTCCATGCAAACTTAATTTCTTGCATTTTACTTTTAAAAAATTTTTATTTTATATTGGAGTATAGTTGATTAACAATGTTCTGCTAGTATCAGGTGTATTTCTTGCATTTTTTTTTTTTTTCTTTTGGCTCCCCACATGGATCTTAGTTCTGGGACCAGGGATGGAACCTGTGCCCCCTGCAGTGGAAACATGGAGTCCTAACCACTGGACCACCAGGGAATTCCTAGTATTTCTTGCATTTTTAGAATACCTTCTAAATTTTCAGATACTTTCTACAAATTGATAGAGCTCCCTCTTCTGTTAAAATCATGGCAGTTTGTTTTCTGAGCATTCCTGGCACTGATTCCTCCCCACACTTTAGTCTGGCCCTTCTGTTTTCCTTATCTTATTTTTTTTTTGAATTTTATTTAATTTATTTTTTTAAACAGCAGGTTCTTATTAGTCATCAGTTTTATACACATCAGTGTATACATGTCAATCCCAATCGCCTAATTCATCACACCCCCACCCATAACCCCCCACGGCTTTTCCCTCTTGGTGTCCATACATTTGTTCTCTACATCTGTGTCTCAGTTTCTGCCCTGCAAACCAGTTCATCTGTACCATTTTTCTAGGTTCTACATATACGCGTTAATATACAATGTTTGTTTTTCTCTTTCGGACTTGCTTCACTCTGTATGACAGTCTCTAGATCCATCCACGTCTCAACAAATGACCCAGTTTCATTCCATTTTATGGCTGAGTAATATTTCATCGTATATATGTACCACATCTTCTTTATCCATTCGTCTGTCGATGGGCATTTAGGTTGCTTCCATGACCTGGCTATTGTAAATAGTGCTGCAATGAACATTGGGGTGCATGTGTCTTCTTGAATTATGTTTTTCTCTGTGTATATGCCCAGTAATGGGATTGCTGGATTATATGGTAATTCTATTTTTAGTTTTTTAAGGCCCCTCCATACTGTTCTCCATAGTGACTGTATCAGTTTACATTCCCACCAACAGTGCAAGAGGGATCCCTTTTCTCTACACCCTCTTCAGCATTTGTTGTTTGTAGATTTTCAGATGAAGCCCATTCTAACTGGTGTGAGGTGATACCTCATTGTAGTTTTGATTTGCATTTCTCTAATAATTAGTGATGTTGAGCAGCTTTTCATGTGCTTCTTGGCCATCTGCACGTCTTCTTTGGAGAAATGTCTGTTTAGGTCTTCTGCCCATTTTTGGATTGGGTTGTTTGTTTTTTTAATATTGAGCTGCATGAGCTGTTTATATATTTTGGAGATTAAGCCTTTGTCCGTTGATTCATTTGCAAATATTTTCTCCCATTCTGAGGGTTGCCTTTTGGTATTGTTTATGGTTTCCTTTGCTGTGCTAAAGCTTTGAAGTTTCATTAGGTCCCATTTGTTTATTTTTGTTTTTATTTCCATTACTCTAGGAGGTGGATCAAAAAAGATCTTGCTGTGATTTATGTCAAAGAGTGTTCTTTCTATGTTTTCCTCTAAGAGTTTTATAGTGTCTGGTCTTACATTTAGGTCTCTAATCCATTTTGAGTTTATTTTTGTGTATGGAGTTAGGGAGTGTTCTAATTTCATTCTTTTACATGTAGCTGTCCTGTTTTCCCAGCACCACTTATTGAAGAGACTGTCTTTTCTCCATTGTATATCTTTGCCTCCTTTGTCATAGATTAGTTGACCATAGGTGTGTGGGTTTACCTCTGGGCTTTGTATCTTGTTCCATTGATCTATGTTTCTGTTTTTGTGCCAGTACCATACTGTCTTGATTACTGTAGCTTTATAGTATAGTCTGAAGTCAGAGAGTCTCATTCCTCCAGCTCTGTTTTTTTCCCTCAAGACTGCTTTGGGTATTCGGGGTCTTTTGTGTCTCCATACAAATTTTAAGATTTTTTTGTTCTAGTTCTGTAAAAAATCCCATTGGTAATTTGATAGGGATTGCATTGAATCTGTAGATTGCTTTGGGTAGTATAGTCATTTTCACAATATTGATTTTTCCAATCCAAGAACATGGTATATCTCTCCAAGAACATGGTATATCTCTCCATCTGTTGATATCTTTAATTTCTTTCATCAGTGTCTTATAGATTTCTGCATACAGGTCTTTTGTCTCGCTAGGTAGTTTTATTCCTAGGTATTTTATTCTTTTTGTTACAGTGGTAAATGGGAGTGTTTCCTTCATTTCTCTTTCAGATTTTTCATCTTTAGTGTATAGGAATGCAAGAGATTTCTGTGCATTAATTTTGTATCCTGAAACTTTACCAAATTCATTGATTAGCTCTAGACATTTTCTGGTGGCATCTTTAGGATTCTCTATGTATAGTATCATGTCATCTGCAAACAGTGACAGTTTTACTTCTTCTTTTCCAATTTGTATTCCTTTTATTTCTTTTTCTTCTGTGATTGCCGTGTCTAGGACTTCCAAAACTATGTTGAATAATAGCAGTGAGAGTGGACATCCTTGTCTTGTTCCTGATCTTAGAGGAAATGCTTTCAGTTTTTCACCAATGAGAATGATATTTGCTGTGGGTTTGTCATATTTGGCCTTTATTATGTTGAGGTAGGTTCCTTCTATGCCCACTTTCTGGAGAGTTTTTATCATAAATGGGTGTTGAATTCTGTCAGAAGCTTTTTCTGCATCTATTGAGATGTTCATGTGGTTTTTCTTCTTCAATTTGTTAATATGGGGTATCACATTGATTTGTGTATATTGAAGAATCCTTGCATCCCTGCGATAAATCTCAGTTGATCATGGTGTATGATCCTTTTAATGTGTTGTTGGATTCTGTCTGCTAGTATTTTTCTGAGGATTTTTGCATTATATTCATCAGTGATACTGGTCTATAATTTTCTTTTTTTGTAGTATCTTTGTCTCATTTTGGTATCAGGGTGATGGTGGCCTCATAGAATGAGTTTGGGAGTGTTCCTTCCTCCGCAGTTTTTTGGAAGAGTTTGAGGAGGATGTGTTTAGCTCTTCTCTAAATGTTTGATAGAATTCACCTGTGATGCCATCTGGTCCTGGACTTTTGTTTGTTGGAAGATTTTTTTGTTCTTTTTTTTTTGCGGTATGTAGGCCTCTCACTGTTGTGGCCTCTCGTTGCAGAGCACAGGCTCTGGATGCACAGGCTCAATGGCCACAGCTCACAGGCCCAGCTGCTCCGCAGCATGTGGGATCTTCCCAGACCGGGGCACGAACCCATGTCCCCTGCATCAGCAGATGGACTCTTGACCACTGCGCCATCAGGGAAGCCCCTGTTGGAAGATTTTAAATCACAGTTTCAATTTTGTTACTTGTGATTGATCTGTTCATATTTTCTATTTCTTGCTGGTTCAGTCTTGGAAGGTTATACTTTTCTAAGAATTTGTCCATTTCTTCCAGGTTGTCCATTTTATTGGCATAGAGTTGTTTGTAGTAGTCTCTTAGGATGCGTTGTATTTCTGCGGTGGCTGTTGTAACTTCTCGTTTTTCATTTCTAATTTTATTGATTTGAGTCCTCTCCCTCTTTTTCTTGATGAGTCTGTCTAATGGTTTATCAATTTTGTTTAACTTCTCAAAGAACCAGGTTTTAGTTTTAGTGATCTTTGCTATTGTTTTCTTTGTTTTTATTTCATTTATTTCTCCCCGAGCTTTATGATTTCTTTCCTTCTGCTAACTTGGGGTTTTGTTTGTTCTTATTTCTCTAGTTCCTTTAGCTGTAAGGTTAGATTGTTTATTTGAGATTTTTCTTGTTTCTTGTCGTAGGCTTGTATAGCTATAAACTTCCCTCTTAGAACTGCGTTTGCTATATCCCATAGGTTTTGTATTGTCGTGTTTTCATTGTCACTTGTCTCTAGGTATTTTTTGATTTCCTCTTTAATTTCTTCAGTGATCTCTTGGCTATTTGGTAATGTAGTGTTTAGCCTCCATGTGTCTGTGTTGTTTATGTTTTTTCCCCTGTAATTCATTTCTAATCTCATAGCGTTGTGGTTAGAAAAAGATGCTTGATATTTTTTCAATTTTCTTAAATTTGCTGAGGCTTGATTTGTGACCCAAGCTGTGATATATCCTGGAGAATGTTCCGTGTGCACTTGAGAAGAAAGTGTAATCTGCTGTTTTTGGATGGAATGTCTTATAAATATTAATTAAATCTATCTGGTTTAGTGTGTCATTTAAAGCTTGGGTTTCCTTATTAATTTTCTGTTTGGATGATCTGTCCATCTGTGTAGGTGAGGTGTTAAAGTCCCCCACTATTGTATTACCGTCGATTTCCTCTTTTTCAGCTCTTAGCCATTGCCTTATGTATTGTGCTCCTATGTTGGGTGCATATATATTTATAATTGTTATATCTTCTGTTTTATTGATCCCTTGATGATTATGTAGTGTCTTTCCTTGTTTCTTGTAACATTCTTTATTTTAAAGTCTATTTTATCTGATATGAGTGTTGCTACTCCAGCTTTCTTTTGATTTCCATTTGCATGGAATATCTTTTTCCATTCCATCACTTTCAGTCTGTATGTGTCCCTAGGTCTGAAGAGGGTCTCTTGTAGACAGCATATATATGGATCTTGTTTTTGTATCTATTCAGCAAGCCTGTGTCTTTTGGTTGGAGCACTTAATCCATTCACATTTAAGGTCATTATCGATACATATGTTCCTATGACCATTTTCTTAAATTGTTTTGGGTTTGTTGTAGGTCCTTTTTTTCTCTTGTGTTTCCCACTTAGAGAAGTTCCTTTAGCATTTGTTGTAGAGCTGGTTTGGTGGTGCTGAATTCTCTTAGCTTTTGCTTTTCTGTAAAGCTTTTGATTTCTCCATCGAATCTGAGTGAGATCCTTGCTGGGTAGAGTAATCTTGGTTGTATGTTCTTCCCTTTCATCACTTTAAGTATATCATGCCACTCCCTTCTGGCTTGTAGAGTTTGTGCTGAGAAATTAGCTGTTAACATTATGGGAGTTCCCTTGTATGTTATTTTTCGTTTTTCAATAATTGAAAAGCAGCAATTATTGCTGCTTTCAATAATTTTTCTTTGTCTTTAATTTTTGCCAATTTGATTACTATGTGTCTTGGCGTGTTTCTCCTTGGGTTTATCCTGCCTGGAACTTGCTGCGCTTCCTGGACTTGGGTGGCTATTTCTTTTCTTATGTTAGGGGAGTTTTCAACTAAAATCTCTTCAAATGTTTTCACGGGTCCTTTCTCTCTCTCTTCTCCTTCTGGGGCCCCTATTATGCGAATGTTGTTGCATTTAATGTTGTCCCAGAGGTCTCTTAGGCTGTCTTCATTTCTTTTCATTCTCTTTTCTTTATTCTGTTCCGCAGCAGTGAATTCCACCATTCTGTCTTCCAGGTCACTTATCTGTTCTTCTGTCTCAGTTATTCTGCTATTGATTCCTTTTAGTGTAGTTTTCATTTCAGTTATTGTATTGTTCATCTCTGTTTGTTTGTTCTTTAATTCTTCTAGCTCTTTGTTAAACATTTCTTGCATCCTCTCGATCTTTGCCTCCATTCTTTTTCTGAGGTCCTGTATCATCTTCACTATCAGTATTTTGAATTCCTTTTCTGGAAGGTTGCCTATCTCCACTTCATTTAGTTGTTTTTCTGGTGTTTTATCTTGTTCCTTCACCTGGTACGTAATCCTCTGCCTTTTCATCTTGTCTATCTTTCTGTGAATGTGGTTTTTGTTCCACAGGCTTCAGGATTGTAGTTCTTCTTGCTTCTCCTGTCTGCCCTCTGGTGGATGAGACTATCTAAGAGGCTTGTTCAGGTTTCCTGATGGGAGGGACTGGTGGTGGGTAGAGCTGACTGTTGCTCTGGTGGGCAGAGCTCAGTAAAACTATAATCTGTTTGACTGCTGATGGGTAGGGCTGGGTTCCCTCCCTGTTGGTTGTTTGGCCTGAGACAACCCAACAGTGGAGCCTACCTGGGCTCTTTGGTGGGGCTAATGGCAGCCTCTGGGAGGGCTCATGCCAAGGAGTACTTTCCAGAACTTCTGCTGCCAGTGTCCTTGTCCCCATGGTGAGCCACAGCCACCCCCCGCCTCTGCAGGAGACCGTCCAACACTAGCAGTTAGGTCTGGTTCAGTCTCCTATGGGGTCACTGCTCCTTCCCCTGTGTCCCGATGCGTACACTACTTTGTGTGTGCCCTCCAGGAGTGGAATCTCTGTTTCCCCGAGTCCTGTCAAAGTCCTGCAATCAAATCCCACTAGGCTTCAACGTCTGATTCTCTAGGAATTTCTCCTCCCGTTGCTGGACCACCAGGTTGAGAAGACTGACATGGGGCTCAGAACCTTCATTCCAGTGTGTGGACTTCTGTGCTATAAGTGTTCTCCAGTCTGTGAGTCACCCACCCAGCAGTTATGGGATTTGATTTTGCTGTGATTGTGCCCCTCTACTGTCTCATTGTGGCTTCCCCTTTGTCTTTGGATGTGGGATATCTTTTTTTTTTTTTTTTTTTTTGCGGTACGCGGGCCTCTCACTGTTGTGGCCTCTCCCGTTGCGGAGCAACAGGCTCCGGACGCGCAGGCTCAGTGGCCATGGCTCACGGGCCCAGACGCTCCGCGGCATGTGGGATCCTCCCACACCGGGGCACGAACCCGTGTCCCCTGCATCGGCAGGCGGACTCTCAACCACTGCGCCACCAGGGAAGCCCTGGGATATCTTTTTTGGTGAGTTCCAGTGTCTTCCTGTCAATGATTGTCCAGCAGCCTATTGTGATTCTGGTGTTCTCACAAGAGGGAGTGAGAGCATGTCCTTCTACTCCGCCATCTTGGTTCAGGCTTATCCTATTAATTTTGATTCTCATCCTAGCAGTTGCTCCTTATTGTGAGCCCTGACCCAGAAGGGAGTCCTGGCCTGTCAGTTTCAAAGGTTTAGGGGAATTAAACCCTTAGGTTCTCTTGCTGCCTCTGCTCCATTGGCGTGGCCACACCTCCTCCCAGTGCAGCTGCTGTTCTTAAATTGGCCCCTGTGCCTTTTAGCTACTACCTGTTGGCCATTGTGGAATTCTCTGGTTTTCTTTAATGATTCCTGGTTGCTTCCCACACAGATGCTGTAACACCAGGGATTGTGGCTCTGGCAGTTCATTCCCACCAGCTTGTATTTTGGGGTTCTTGGAGGAATAACTTACCATTTAGTTATATATGTCTTGGGTTCTGGTTTTGATATCCGGTGGTCAGTGATATGAGGAGATTCAGGAGGATCCAAAAATGATGCCATTTCCATATTTATAGTATCTGCAAGATTCTTTTGCTTTATTCTTAAATAGGGTGCTGAATATGGTTTAGTTTTTACTTAACATTCTTGCTATCATAAAAGATATGAACGTTACTTACTTTATTATGATGACTTCAGGTCACCTGAGAGGGATAGCCTTCGTCTTTAGTTTTAAATCAATTTTATAAATAGATATAATAGGTTTTTCTGTCTTGTGATGTTGAATTTCATTTGTCTCAACTAATGGTGTGACTAATGAGCTATTTTTCTCTTTAGGGTGCTCTTTCTAATCCCTTGAGGGTTTGGAAGCCTAATGATCAGACTTTACAACTCTGTGTGAAGTAAGAGTAAATAGATTCAAGGTTTTCAGGGAATGAAACTTTTGCTTTTATTACTGGTGACCTTTTTGCTTTTCCCTGAGTTGTTGAAGCTTTTTGCTGGATAGGCAAGTTGATAGCTGAGGTAGAAAGAAGTGAGGCAAGGATTCAGTGTTTCCTCAGTGATCTCTGATGTCATTTGATTGAACAGCTTTAAAACGTGCTAAGAAAACTATAAAATTTTCTTTTAAAACTAATTTATTTAAGAAAAAAATGGTTGATTTAAAGAAATAGACAGTCCTCACTGTGTGATAGTAAAATGATCGTAAAAATGGACTTGCAAGCTGAAACCATGCAAAGCAATCATATAATCAATGGGAAAATTATGATGGTTTTGTGACGTTTTAAAATTTTTTGTTGAAATATTCTTACTGTTAATTATAAAGAATAGGGAAGTAGTGAAACTACTATTTAGTATAACTTAAAACTTTAGAAACATTGAGAATTGTGCTTTATTTCTTTTTATTTTTTTAATTTAATTTAATTTTTTTTTTTTGCGGTACGCGGGCCTCTCACTGTTGTGGCCTCTCCCCATGCGGAGCACAGGCTCCGGACGCGCAGTCTCAGTGGCCATGGCTCACAGGCCTAGCTGCTCCGCCTCATGTGGGATCTTCCTGGACCGGGGCACGAACCCGCATCCCCTGCATCGGCAGGCGGACTCTCAACCACTGCGCCACCAGGGAAGCCCTATTTCTTTTTAAGCTACTCTTGATAAGTTTTTTACACAGTGCTTCCCTTCACATCTTTTCTATGCTTTGATGGCTTTCAACATTTTATCCTTTGCACTTTGAATGTCATGAAATATCTCCAAGAGTTTCTTTAATTTGTAATTTGAAGTATTTTCTCAGAGTGACTTCCTCTGGGACATTGTTATCTGTTTTATCACAACCACTCATTGATGTTGATAAGTTGCCTTCACTAAGTTCCTCTGAGTGCACATCTAGAAGGGCTTATACTGCAGCAGTGTCAACCTTGCCACAGCCAGCCATTTCTTCTATAATTCCATTTACATTGGATTCGAAATTCACTTCCAGCATATCACTTTTAATTTCTTTGGTGCACTTTCATCTTTGTTGATTATCCATGTGTGTAAGATGCCATGTGAATTTATCACTGGGCAACAAGAAGGCAGCACAATTGTACTCTCGGCTGTTTGTTGTGCAGTGACTAATCACCAGTAGACTTTGAGAGAAGGGACACGATTGGCTATTGATCATGATGTTCGTCTTATTTATGTGATGATTTGTGAACTGACGAGCAACTTTATGTAATTATTATATGTTAATGTATGTTAACTGAAATTGGAGCCATGATATTGGGGACTGTTTGTAGTTAACTAAACCCTGGTATAAAGCATGGCATGAAATTCTTGCGTATCAGAATCATGCAAAGTGAGAACTCTGCCTGTAATATGAGAAAACAGGTTGTACTTGGATTTGGTGAAAATTGTGAAGGTGATAATGGACCTAAATCTGAGACATTTACACAATAACATAGTGGTCTTTAAAAAGTACTTTATTCTTTACAAAAAAATAAATTTAAAAAACTTTTAGATAAATTCCTTAAAGGGGAATGTGTATGTATATACGTATACTAAGACTAAGGGTAAAGGTCTGAAGGGAGAAAGTTTTAGCATTTCTTGCATTAATATATTCTATAAACTTCTGTTTTCTGTGATCTGATTATTCTACATTGCTTGATATTCTTATGATTATAACCTTCATTTTGTGATCTGAGGAATTCTTTCTGGCCTATGGTTGACTTCCTCTCACAAATCCTCCTCTGTAGATGCCTGTGATCGTTGCTTTTTCATTACTGCAGTGAAGAAGTGTTAGTGGTGTTGTGAAGTCTGCATTTCTTTTTATTTACTTTTTAAAAAAATATTTATGTATTTATTTATTTATTTGGCTACGCCGGGTTTTAGTTGTGGCAGATGGGATTTTTGTTGTGGTGTGAGGAATCTTCAGTTGCAGCACGTGGGATATTTTGGTTGCGGCATGCAGGCTGTTAGTTGTGGTAGGCGGTATCTAGTTCCTTGACCAGGGATGGAACCTGGGCCCCCTGCATTGGGAGCGTGGAGTCTTAACCTCTGGACTACCAGGGAAGTCACAGTCTGCATGTATTTATTCACTTAAATGGAGAGGGAAGAGGGATGAAAGTGTTACACAGATGCCTAAGGGGCTGGCTTAAGATTTTTTTTTAGTGTGCAAATTTTACAACTGGAGGGGGAAAAACTACAAAAATATGTGTATTGTAAATATTTGAACATACTGAAGAGCATAAAGGAAAATTTTAAATCACCTACTATAATTCCATTAGTACTCAGATACTGCCTCTGTTAATATTTTGGTGTATATCTGTCTATACATTCTTTTTCATACATGTACATACATTGCACTTTTACACAAAATGTTTTAAAATGAGATCATATTGTATATGCTTCCTCCAAGTGGATTTACAGAGTACATACACATTTAAAGCTTTTTCTTATGTAAAATAAACAAAAACAGAATCGAGACTAAAGTGAACACAATATATGTATCACCCAACTTCAGTGGTTGACCTATAGTCAATCTTATTTCATCCATTCCCACCTGCGCTTGCATTATTTTGAAGCCAGTTCCAGGTAAATATTTTAGCACACTCCAGATAAATATTTCAGCACATATGGTTAAAATTTTATGTTTTGCCAAATTGCTCTCCAGAAAAGTGTTTTCAATGTAGACTTGTCAGAGATAGGATTAAAAAACATTTAAAAACTTTTAGTGTTATGGGTCAGATGCATATATATTTTTTCCTCAGGTAATACAAAAAATCCTAATAAAGTGAATTTGGGTATGCTTATATACTCTGGGAGGAAACTTTCAGTTCCTCATCAGTATGTCCCTCATAGGAATGCTGTGACAGTTAGATTGGGTGATCATATAATTTATTACCCAAACTGGGATGCATTTGAGATTCGAAGGAGGCACTATTACTAATAATGCCAGTATAGCAGGCATGGCATAAACCCGTACTTTATTTTGGCACAGCTGGACTGTATGCTTACCCTAGTATTGGATAATGTGCATAAGATGCATTAAACATAAAGTGACTATATCATGTCGTCAGTAGATGGTAACTTATATTTATGCCTGTGTATGGATATGTATAAAAATCTTAAGTGTTTGAATTGGCAACTCAAAATCCTGAGTTAACAGTTTCTGTGTGTTTTTGGAGCTGACAGTGACCACAGTTTTTAAAAGTAGCTCTAATTTTCATAATTCTCATAATTAAGAAGACATTTGTGTTAATATTTGCAGCTGGAGAATGCCGGAGGAGACCTTAAGGATGGCCACCACCACTATGAAGGAGCTGTTGTCATTCTGGATGCGGGTGCTCAGTATGGGAAAGTCATAGACCGGAGAGTGAGGGAACTGTTTGTGCAGTCTGAAATCTTCCCCTTGGAAACACCAGCATTTGCCGTAAAAGAGCAAGGATTCCGGTAGACTTTTAACTTATGTTTTTCTGAGGAGGCTGAGCTTAGATTGTAGGATATTTTATTATTAATTTGTTTGAGCACTGAATTACTTAATGAAAATAAGACATGGAATGGTTTTACAAGAAATTTCCCATGGCTCTGGGAATTAAAAGGAATTTAAAGGAAAAGATTACATTAATTTTATTTGCATAGTTTTAAGAATTTATCGTTTGAACATCTTATGTTTCATAGGGTTTCTGGATCAGACTTAGATTTGGCTATTATGATCATTCATTCATTCATTCATTCATCCCAGAGCATTTGATCAAAGGAATATATATGTATAATGGCTACAATACCTAAATTAGAGAGTTCTGTGTACAATGAGTCTCTTTTGCTTCCTATTCCAGGAAACTAGTTTCTAAATTATGAAGACTTCTAATTTAAGGGCTAATTCCATAGTTTGTACAGTTAAAACTAGTCAAAATGACTTGTAACTTCTTCCTTTAACAACTATTTCTGGTTAATGCTGTGTCTTTTCTCTTGGAATTAATGTTTGCTTTTTTTTTTTTTTTTTAAGAGGATGTTGGGGGTAGGAGTTTATTAATTAATTAATTTATTTTTGGCTGTGTTGGGTCTTCGTTTCTGTGCGAGGGCTTTCTCTAGTTGTGGCAAGCAGGGGCCACTCTTCACTGCGGTGCGCGGGCCTCCCACTATCACGGCCTCTCTTGTTGCGGAGCACAGGCTCCAGACGTGCAGGCTCAGCAGTTGTGGCTCACGGGCCCAGCTGCTCTGCGGCATGTGGGATCTTCCCAGACCAGGGCTCGAACCCATGTCCCCTGCATTAGCAGGCAGATTCTCAACCACTGCGCCACCAGGGAAGCCCTTAATGTTTGCTTTTTAATTGAATGTTATTCAGAAGCAAGCAACTGCAGTTTATATCCTTAATTAGCTCTTAAGCCTTAATGCTGTATTTCTTCCAAAATATAATGTGTTTAATTTTTCTTAAAAACATAATGTTTTTCCATTAGACAAATGGTTAACTTTTAAAAACTTCACAGATGAGTATACATTATCCTTTGTTTCTTCTTTTTGAAATAGAGTGAATTGCAAATCAGAAAAAGCAGGTTTACATTTAACTCTGTTCTAGTTTTAGGATGTAGATTAAAAACAGATATCTCTTTTAAACTGTAGAATTTTGGAGTAAGAAGTTTATCTAATTCAACTGTCTTGATTTGCCAGTGAGAACCAGTTTTAAGGGAATCAAAAACTGCAAGAAATCTGAATGGCTCTCTGTCAGATCCAAATTCCGTCATTCTCCCAACCCAAAACAAACACAAAAATCCCCAGCAAACTAATCGACCAAATGTTTTGGAATAGGATAACCAATATTGGCAATAGAAGTCTGTTTTTCTTGTCACCTGTTTACCTGATCATCAACTGTTTCTAGGTCCTGCTTATGCCTATAGCTTCTTTTCTCTGTAGAAGAATAGGAACTATAGCACCGTGGCTTTCATTACTATAATCCTTTCTGCTGAGATAGTTATTTGACCACGCTTTTTCTAGAATGAATTTTAGGTTTATGACTTAAGAGACATCTTAACCTACCTGTTTTTAGAACCTTGATTTGCTTGATACATAAAATTGGTATCTGGAATGCCTTAGGACTTCGTGGGCCTTGTAATTGCAAGTTGTTTCAAAAAAATAGGGTAGAAATAGAAAACTCAGAATGAGTGATTAGCTCTTCTCAAGACTTCCTGAGATAAGAATTTTCATAATTGGCTTAAGTGCAGCTTGAGTTTTATCCTTGACTAAGTCCGTTTCCTTTTCTTTTTAATAGTATTAAGAATCTTTATAGCCTTGAGTTGTTTAGCAGATTAATGAGGGATGCTGGGCAGTTGCATGGTGGTTATCCTTTATAAAACTAAATACAAACTAAATACTGAAATTCTAGAGATTTTGATTATTATGTTTTAGAGAGTTTTAGCTTATGCATTTTTAAGAGGCTAGGTTGCATATCTACCCTTAGGGCTAGCCCATTCCCCTTTAAAATTGTTATCTTAAAGATGTCACATTCATCATCTGATTAGATTATCTTCAGTCTCTTTTGCAAGAGATAAGCTGACAGACATAATGTATACCAAAATTCATGTTACCAATACAAGGTTTAAAGAGTACGGCTTTTGTGCTTACTTAAATTATTGTTAGAATATTAAAAAAAAAATACATTATGGGCTTCCCTGGTGGCACAGTAGTTGAGAGTCCGCCTGCCATTGCAGGGGACACGGGTTCGTGCCCTGGTCCCGGAAGATCCCACATGCCGCGGAGCAGCTGGGCCCGTGAGCCATGGCCGCTGAGCCTGCGCAGCCGGAGCCTGTGCTCCGCAACGGGAGAGGCCACAACAGTGAGAGGCCTGCGTACTGCAAAAAACAAAAAACATTAGCTTGTTGAGTAATTTTTATGAATTTGACTTATTTTTCTGGATGTATTAAAGTCTAGCATTTTAGTTTATATATGTTTTTGCATGGCAGGCAGACACTAATTATAAGGTGAATTGTAATCCAGTTTTGTTTGTAAGTAGATTTTTGTTATATCTTGGAATGCATTTTTCCTTTAGAAATATAGATAAATCAGAATTCCTGCAAACTCAAACTTAAAATGAGTTTGAGGGTACTTTGAATTGATTAAAGGGCATAAGTATGCCTGTATTGTGTAAACTGGAGAGCATGAGTAGTCTGAAGGTGCAAGTCTCTGTGATTCCAGTTATTTGTGGCCATGTAAGGGTGAAAGTCCAGTATTAGCAGATTTTTCCCCTTGTTTTCCCTAAAGAAAATCTAGAAATCTGAAATTTTATGTAAAAATCATAACATTAAAGTGTTCTATAAAGTTTTTGATTGAATGCTGAGGATCAAAGTTAGCTGTATTAGAGGCCAGGTGAGTAATACAGGCCTCAATTTTCAGCTTTCTTTATATGAATAGCTCTATTCCCAAGTTAACCCATGGAATGCTCTATAAATTGTAATGTAGTTAAGTAATAATACTGACCACGGTTCTGAGAGCAGGGCATATAAGGCAAGTCGTGTTAGCTCTTATTCCTAGGTCTCAGGTAAAATTGATGGGAATATTGGACAGGTTTTAAAGGCGAAGTTAGGTAATTCTTCACATTTTCTGCCATTCTTTTGTTTTTTTTTTTTTTTTTGCGATACGCGGGCCTCTCACTGTTGTGGCCTCTCCCATTGCGGAGCACAGCCTCCGGACGCGCAGGCTCAGTGGCCATGGCTCACGAGCCCAGCCGCTCCGTGGCATATGGGATCTTCCCGGACCGGGGCACGAACCCGCGTCCCCTGCATCGGCAGGCAGACTCTCAACCACTGCGCCACCAGGGAAGCCCTGCCATTCTTTATTGTAGAGTATTTTGCCCTGCATGATCCAGGGCCTTCATAATACCTTTATTTGTCCTGCTGTGACCTGCTTCATTCCTGACCTCTCAGGAGACCTGTATTTTCACCATTTCACTTTAGAATTCTCATTTACTTCCTCCATTGATGAGGAAACAAAACAAATACAGGCTAACCATCATAGATTAAAACATTGGTTTTATATATTTGGAAGTTTGTACTTATTAACAAGTGTTTGTTGAATTGATAAACTTCCATGTATTGCAATAAAGTAGAGTAAAAATAAGTAAGCTGTGTAGAGGACTTTCCTGGTGGTCCAGTGGTTAAGACTCTGTGCTTCCACTGCAGGGGGCACGTGTTCGATCCCTGGTCAGGGAATGAAGATCCCGCATGCTGCGGCCAAAAAAATTAAGCTGTGTAAGAGGCTGTTAATAGGCTAATAGAATCTGGATCTGCTATAGCATAGTGAAAACATAACAAAATCTCTGAATCTGTATCAAGTCTCCCTCAGTGGTACAAGCAAGAGAGGGCATAGATCTTGTATAAGAATTAGCAGTTAAAGATTCTTCATTACTCTCTTCCTTAAATCCACAGTGCTATTATCATCTCTGGAGGACCTAATTCCGTGTATGCAGAAGATGCTCCCTGGTTTGATCCAGCAATATTCACTATTGGCAAGCCTGTTCTTGGAATTTGCTATGGCATGCAGGTATATGCATCTATGAATTTGCCTTAAGAGTTAATTTATTCTGCTTTTGACTCCTACTGTATTAGTATTTTTCTATCTTTAGAGTAAGTAAGATATTTAGTTATATGAGATAATTGTTCGTATTACAACTGTTTATGAATTGCTACACTAGTATGGCAGAACTGACTTCAATGGGGATTTTCAGAAAAGCAACTATATTACTGCTTACAACAATACACTGTCCATTAAAAAAATAACTTAGACACTTAAAAGTTGCAGAAGTAGTTCACAGAGCTCCTGTATACTTTTACTCAGTTCCCCAATTATGACATTTTTAACCATTTTGAGAGTAATTTGCAAACAAGGTGTTCTGTTACTTGTTGTATCCTAAGTACTAGAATTCTGTCCTACATAACCACAGTACAGTTATCAAAATCAGGAAGTTAACATTGACTCAGTGTTAGCATCTGATCCACAGACTTCATTCACATTTCACTGTTGGTCTCATTAATGTCTCTTATAATTCATGAATCCAGTCTAGGACCATGTGTTGTATTAGGTTGTCATGTTGCTTTACATTACTTTAGTTTGGAATCATTCCTCAATCTTTCCTTCTCTTTCATGACCTTGGCAATTAAAAACAAAGTACATTCCAGTTACCTTGTAGAGTAGTCCTCAGTCTTGGTTTGTTTGATGTTTACTCATTGTTAGATTCAGGTTATGTATTTTTGGCAGGAATACCACAGAAGTAATGCTGTGCTCTTCTCAGAGCATCTCATTAGGAGGCACATGATGTCAAGTAATATCATGATCGGTGGTGATGTTCATTTTGATTATTTTGTTAAGATGGTGTCTGCCAGGTGTCTTCACTGTAATGTTAATTAAGTATATGTAGGGGAGTGGCCAAGATGGGGAATAGGAAAACACTGAGCTCACCTCCTCTCATGGGCACACCAAAATTAATGACTATTTACAGAGCAACTATTGATGAGAATCTAGCAGAAGAGGTCTTCTACAGCTAAAGATATAAAGAAGGAACCACAATGAGATGGGTAGGAGGGTCAGAGTTACAGTCAAAACACATAGCCCTGCGTGGGTGACCCACAAATGGGAGAATAATTACAATTTCAGAGGTTTCCCCCAAGGTCAGAGCCCCATGTTGGGCTCCCCAGCCCAGGGTTCCTGCACCAGGAAAATGAACCCCCAGAACATTTGGCTTTGAAGGCCAGTGGAGCTTACTTTTGGGAGAGACAGAGGGTTGTGGGAAATCCAGATTCCACTCTTAAAGGGCGCACACAAAATCTCACACGCTCCAAGACTCAGGGCAGAAGCAGTAATTTAAAAGGAGCCTGGGTCAGACCCACCTGCTGATCTTAGAGAGTCTCCTGGAGAGGCAGGAGGCAATTGGAGCTCACCCTGGAGACATAGACACTGGAGGCAGCTATTTTTGGAAGCATATTCTACCATGAGGACCCCGGTGTTGGTGCCATTTTGGGATCCTCCTCATTTTAGTAGTGAGCAGAACAGTGAATTGTCTTTTTTTTAAACAATGTGGTTGAAACTTGTGTATTGATATGAATAATGGCACAAAGGGAAGCTATTCAAAACTTAGAAAGTGAACAGACCAATACATTTTCTAATAGCTGTCTCTGGAGCTTTCAGTAAAGGAAGGAAACATAAATCAATGTTCACGTAAGAATGTGAATATTTTTATTATTCATACTCTTGAAATAAGGGCAGAATATTAGAAATCACTGGTCTGCAAAACAGCTTTACCAGATTTTGCTTCTTGTTAATTGATTGTTATGGTTTTCCGTTGATTTAGAGGAAATGCTGACTAAAAATATATAAAATACAAAATCTATGATAATGGATATTTTCTTATCTAGGCAACAAGAATTTTATAGTAAAAGGTTCTTTTTCCCCTATAATGTGCTCTGAAAAGTCAACTGGTGATTATAAATTTGACTTGGATAATAGCTTATTTTTAGATTTTCCCACCTAGTATTCTAATATGTTTTCTCATAAGAGACTGTTTCCTGATCAGACTGAACATTGGAAATTGGCTGACTTTTTTTTTTAAATATGTCTTTGCCCCATGATATAATGTATTTACATAATTTATTGATCTTCCTTGCCTGAGTAGTCAATATTAATCATAAAGCACAACTAATAATTACAATTTAAAAAAAAGAAATTTTTGGCCTTGCCACACAGCATGTGTAGGATCTTAGTTCTCTGACCAGGGATCAAACCTGTCCCCCTTGCATTGGAAGTGTAGAGTCTTAACCACTGGACAGCCAGGCAAGTCCAGCACAACCTGTAATTAAATGGTTTTTAGTATGTTGAGAGGCATTATAACATTTTGTAAGGAAGAGTCTCACAACATATTTTTTTGGCACCCACTTAGAGTGAACAGGTCTGGAAAATGCTCCCTTAATTTAAATGATAGTGGCTGACTGTTTCTCCATTATGTCAGTACCCCCTTATAATTGGAAGACCACATTTTTCTGTCATTCATTAGGGGGTCTATGGTAGCCAGAGCCTGGCCTGCTTATGTTAAATGCATAAAAAATTTTGCCTTTGTCATCTGAACTTTCATAGTAGTATAAGGGAATAGGCTGATCTTGCTCCTTTGGGCAGAAATTGTCTTTCTATAAAATATTGATAAATAAATAAATAAATAATAAATAATACCACGTAGCTAATATGCTGTTTGTAAAGGACTACCGCTTCTTAGTGACTCTTAGTTGAGTAATTTTAGCACCAAAGTTCTCACTCTGGTATATACCTTTGCCCCCTCCATGGCATCCTGAAATTTTAGTTATTTCAATATCTTCTGTACCATCTTTTGCCATTAACTCTTGTCAAGAGTCTTTCTGATTGCTTCCTGGTAGTTCTTTGCTTTGGAAGAAAAAAGTCTGTCCTGCTCCTTGCTCCCTTTATCTCTATTACTGTTTATGCCTCACTCAGCATAAGAAATAGACTATTAGTAGAACTTTTAAAACTCTCTTTATGCTTTTTTCCATTCTACATTCTTCTCTCTTCCTGCAAGACGTAACACTTTCCTGAAATGTCATTCATTCCCTTTCTTTTCTTTGTAGCTTTATACATATTGTATTTCTAAATAATATTTTACTTAATTTTTCCTATTGACCTTAATATAAGTGAAATCATACTTCGTGTATTTTCATTTTTGGTTTTGAGATTAATTAATTTTATTTTCACTACTGAGTTTATTGTTTGAATGTAGCACAAATTAATTATACATTCCACTGTTAGTATCACTGGTCTTCTCCCAGATTTTTGCTATTACAGATACTGCCATGAATATTTTTGGACTCTTCATCTGGTATTGTACGTACACAGACTTTTCTCTAGGCTAATCATTAATTGAAACGCCGAGTCTCAGCTTCACGAGGAAATGATATTTGCCCCCAAAGTACATTCCCAGAGCAGTATATAAGTATATAAAAACTCCTTCTGCTCTATATCCCTGCCAGGCTTTGACAAGGTCAGCTTTTTTTTTTTTTTTTCCTGAATTTGCCTAGCTGAAAAGGTATTACATGACATTATGTTGTAGTCTTAATGGTCATTTTCCTTATTTTGAGATTCATGTGTTTATTTGCTATTAGTCATTAGTGTCTGCTTTGCTGTAAAAGCTTATTTGTGATTTTTGCACATTTTCTTGTTGAATTTTTTAGATTGTTTTTATGTATGCTGGATACTAAACTTTTGCCAATCATATATTTTGCATATACCTTCTAGATTGTGACTTCTCTCTTCACTATAATTTCATTTTTTTTTAAAAGAAACATCTTTATTACAAGCATTTGGCTTCTTTATACACTCCCACAGGTTTTGTCAAATTGTTTTTATTGGTGGAATCTCCTTCCGTTTCCCCCTCCCAAATCTAAGATTTATTTTAAAACCTTGGCATATAAAACAGATAAGAGGGAAGCTGACCCAATTAGAGTGGTAGACCTAGTAGACTTACAGGGGTTTTTTTTGAGGCATTTAGGACCTTGAGGTTATCAGGAATCCATACTGAAAACCATTTCCTTAAGTCAAAATAGAATATTAAAACAAAATTTTAACAAAGTAAAGTGTTTTACTCTACATAAAGTTATTCCTTCCTCCCACACACACACACTTAGCTGGTCTTTCAACTCCTTGTATTTTCACCCTTAAGTAGCATATAGTCAGGAATCAAGAATAAGCATGAAAGCCTTCTGAATAGGTGACATAGCTTTAAATTTTACTTCAAGACTTTGGCTTTGTAAAAGCCTTTAATTTAGACTCTGTGAACTTTTAAATTGTGTAGTGTTCCAACAGCTTTGGTTATCTTGATCATTCAGCTCTCTTCTAATTAAGAACTGCAAATTAGAGGAGGCAGAGGTGCACAAGGTTCATTGAGTGGTATAGAGGAAAACATTCATTTTTCGTTCAGCAAATTTGAATGACTGACTGCTCTGGGCCACATACTTTGTTAGGCCCCTGGGACTGTGAAGAGACCTGAAGACATGGGGGGAGAGGACACGGTCAGCTTCGGTAATCACACCAGTTTGAATAGCTGGAGTAGAGAATGACAGGGAAGATGAGAGGTGAAATTAGACGGGGCAATGTATTGCAAAGTCTGTGTTCCATATTGGACTTTATCCTGTTGACAAGGGGTCAGCAAACTATAGCCTGCTGCCAAAGCTGGCCCACTGCCTGTTTTTGTATGACTTGCAAGCTAAGAATGGTTTTTATGATTTTAAAATGGTTTTTATGGTTGGAGTTGAAAAACATTTAAAAAAAATTATAGGGCTTCCCTGGTGGCGCAGTGGTTGGGAGTCCGCCTGTCGATGCAGGGGACGCGGGTTCGTGCCCCGGTCCGGGAGGATCCCGCGTGCCGCGGAGCGGCTGGGCCCGTGAGCCATGGCCGCTGAGCCTGCAGGTCCGGAGCCTGTGCTCCGCAATGGGAGGGGCCACAACAGTGAGAGGCCCGCGTATCGCAAAAAAAAAAAAAAAAAAAAATTATATTTTGTGACATGTGAAAATTAAATGAAATTCAAGTTTCAGTGCCCATAAATAAAGTTTATTAGAACACCGCCACATCCAGTCCTTTAAGTATTGTCTGTGGATGCTTTTGTGTTAACGACAAGAGTTGAACAGTTGCTCCAGACACAGTAGGACCTGCAAAGGCTTTGCCCTTTACTCTTTGGCCCTTTACAGGAAAAATTTACCAACCCAGATGTAGATGATAGAGAGCCATTAAGAATTTAATAATGGACTAACAGAATCATATTTATATTTTAGTAGCTGACATTCGTAGATCTCTGGAATATAGGCTGGAAGATAGGCAAGACTGGAGGCAAGGGGACTGATTAGACTGCAGCAGTGTTTCCTAAACTGTGTTGGTTAAGGTGCTGCAGAAAGTGTTTTACTTATGAGTCTTTAGTTTGGGAAATACTGGGTTAAACAAGGGTTAGCAGGGGTTTTTTTAACTGCTGGACTTAACTCAAACCTTTATTGCAGGAAGGTTAATTGTGAATGTCTAAGAGGAGAATGTAGAGGGCAGCATTTGCTGATGGTTTTGAAGAATATGCCGTTGTGCATCACAAGAATGAACATTTATTTTGCCCTCTGCCTACTTTTCTGTTGGGGGCTGGGTCAACCTGCATCACATACTGTTGTGGCAGGTATCTTATGACACCTGTTGTGGAACAGACATACCAAGATGGGTTCTAGTGATTTTATTGATGCAGATTTAATGTTCCTAAAAATCTTGTGTGTGTCTGGTGTTGGGGGTGTTTGGACATATGTAAGTGATAAATAAGAAGATTGACACAAGAAGGGTCAGAATGTAGAGACCACTTAAAAGTCTGTAGGTGTATGGGATTTGAACAAATAAATTTAATTGAAAGACCAGATTTTATTGCTTATCTCATCACCACAGGACAGCCTTTTGCAGACTTTCAGACTATTCCTTTGGAGCCAAAGATTACAGTTTGGAGGAATTTATATCTGCCTGGTTTTAATACCAACCTAGGTACTTTCTAAGCTCAAAGTGCCTTTTAAAATGCTTTAAAATTAAACAGATGTAAGTGTCAAAGAAATCCCTATTTTTAACAGATGAATTAAAGTACCCTAAATGGAAAATTTGCCAGTGTTTAGGAATTTGACCTGAGGTTAATTTTTATTAATTTAGTTTTGTTTTATAACTATGCCTTTTAAGAACTTTATAATTATATATAATAGCACCAAGTTATCTACGGTTATCAGACTTCCTTTATTTGGGGGGCACAAATATAACAGCTATCCTAAAAATAAGAAACATAAATTATTAATGTAAGAAATTGAGTAATTTTCTTTTGATTTATATTAACATCAATTTATTTTCTCTTGAACAGATGATGAATAAGGTATTTGGAGGTACTGTGCACAAAAAAAGTGTTAGAGAAGATGGAGTCTTCAGTATTAGTGTGGATAACACATGCTCATTATTCAGGTATTAAAGATATTTTTAGATCAATAAGAATGTTAGTAGCTTAACTAACTTACAGCTGGGAATGTTATTCTTTAAAATTGGAGATTCTGTAATTCTTAGACAAAATTAAGGCCACAGTAGTGGCCAAAGGTGTTAATTGTCATATTTGTCTTCCAGTTGAGTGTCAAGACAGCAGCAGATCGCAGTGATGCTAATTAGGGATAAGAAAAGCACTTAATGACATAATTTAATAAAAGCACGTGTGCCGTCTTGAACCCCTCTTTGGGACAGCATATTGTGATGCCAGCATTTGTAGTTTTCCCTTTTCACTCTTTTAGTAGAGTGTGATTCTAAACATTAGTATGACAGACGTGGCAGATGGATAATGTTTTAAACTGTCCTGCATTTGTATACCTCTTCCTCTACCATGTTCTTGCTCTGGGTACTTAGCAAGCTACCCATTGCTGGACTCATTACTAAATATGTGTTTTATTTCCCTCTTCCTCACTTTCTCTACTGTATCTGAGCTTAACTATACTTGGTGTACTGTCTTTAATACAGTGAATGTATTAATTTATTTTATTGCTAGGTGATAATAGATTAGGTACAGCAGCTCTAATGTATTTGAAGATTGGTGAATGAGCTGTTCATTGGCTTTCTAGAATCATTTATCTTCTGCTTTACTAAAAAAAATAGCTGAGTTTTCATTCAGCTTCCTGAAAGACCAGAAAACTTAAGTTTTAGTCACTTGCTTTCTTTTTTGGGGTTTTCCAATGTTTTGGATATAGCACATTTAAGTGGACTATTGATAGAGTTACTCACTTACTTTTTTTGAACTAAATTTCATTTTTATTTAAAAATCACATTTCTCCCTAACTGCGTTCAATCTGTAAAACGCTGGCTGATGTCAGTTAATGTGCACATGTTGTTTTTATTATCATTTCTTATAACTGTGCTAATTATTTTTATAGATTTGTTTTGTTTATTAACATATTCTTACAGTCTCTATTGAGTTGTGCCTAAATTAATTCTTAATGAATAGTGTTCTCCAAATTGGACAGATCAGAAATTTTAAAATTCAAGTTAAGAACTTTTATCTGAAATGGAGATTTCCCAGTTTTTACACAGAACTGGCTGTGGCTGGCTTTTCTTTAATACTAGAAAGAACAAAAATAAGTATATCTGTATTCAAGTATTCTTGTTTTCAAAGGGATATTAATAAAAAAAAGCCAGAGTTGCTCAAAATAATTTTATGAACTGCTCATTGCCAAAATACGTTTTTGAAATCCAGTGCTTGTTCTACTTCATAATGGAGAGGTGTTGCTTACATTGATCTGTATCTCAAGTGACTACTCTTGAGAACTACTTCAGGAATCTTGCTGGTAGAAGGTGATACCACAGGAGGCTTTAAATGTAAAGATCTGGTTAAGATTTAAAGTTTTTCTGTCTTTATAGTTCTAAAATCCTGGTATTCAGTTACAACCTACACTAATCCTAAGTAATAGTGATGACAATAATAACAACTGCAAACCATCCTTTTGCTTTTAAAGTACTTTATCTTCTTGCTTTATTTAAAATTTTTTATTTATTAATATTATTTAATACCAAGTCCTTGTTCAGATTTTTTCATAATGTAAAAAATATCTTTTTATGGTTGATTTGTTTGCATCAGGGTCCAAAGAAAGTCCACACAATTGCATTTGATAAATGTTACTTACATCTGTTTTAATCCATGCCATTAATTACTTCTGTCCTTAAGATAAATTCCAATAGAGATATAATTTTGAGATCATTATCTTATAGCCTCTTGAAATTGTGTGTGTGTGGTGGTGGGGGACGTTATATTGCCAACTTTATTTATTTATTTTTTACTCACAGACTTAGAAAACGAACTTACAGTTACCGGTGGTGGGGGGATGGCCTGGGGGTGGGGAGAGTCAGGGCGTGTGGGACTGACATGTACACCTGTTGTATTTAAAATAGATAACCAACAAGGACCTACTGCATAGCACAGGGAGCTCTGCTCAATATTATGTAACGACCTAATTGGGAAAAGAATTTGAAAAAGAATAGATACATGTATATGTATAACTGAATCACTTTGTTGTACACCTGAAACTAACATAACATTGTTAATCAACTATACTCCAACATAAAATAAAAAGTTAAAAAAATAACTTTATATATTGTTTCAGTTTTCAATTTTTATGGATTGTCTTTTTTTGAAATTTATTATTGTTATTTGCTTTATAATGGACAGAATAAGTTTAAATTCTAGCAGTGTTGCACTGTTACATACTTTCTCTCTTTTCTTGATTTACACACAGAAGAAGCTAGTATTTCTAAAGCAAAAAACTACCAATTATAAGATGA